>NW_019745080.1:3172193-3194774 GCF_002891405.2 Cryptotermes secundus
GAACATTTAAAATTAATAATAATAATAATAATAATAATAATAATAATAATATAAAGGTAAAATTATCCCTGCGTTGGACTAATTGAGCACTACTCCATGAAAGCGTATGGGGGNTATTTTATAAGGGGTCGAAAAGAATAGGTACAATAAATTACATCTTTATTGATTGCAGTTTTGAAGAAGGATGCGTGTAGGGGAAGGATGGCATTGGGGAACCATTACGGGAACGTTCAGAATAATTTGCACTCTTCCGCTCATGTTTAAATTATTCTTTCCGTAGTCAGGAGAGGAATAATTTTATTTATTTGTAATAATTTAGGTTTAATAAATAACGAAATAAATAAAGTAAAATAAAATATATGATTTTATTTTCGTTCCTTTAATGACACTGATTAATTGCGCAGGAACATAATTTTTAGTATTGAAGTATCATGTCCATAATGAATAACGCAACCGATATCATGTAACAAAAGACATTTTCATGTTAAAATGTAAATAACAAAAGAATAACAACTAAAACTAATCATGTTTACAAAATTAAATGTTAATACCATCTCTGTAACTTATTGACTACTAATGGTAGAAAGATGCTAGCAAGTTACTGTCCGGTATTGTTTTGTCATCACATACATAATACATCAGTGTTCGAACGTAGTCTGGTTTTGTATACAGTAACAAGTTCTATATGAACGTCGCGAAAATTATGATATATACACATATAAATTTCTGTCTTGTACGTTCACATTTTAGTATCGAGAAAGATCTGCGACATAATCACTGCGGTTGTCGCTGTACGGGTTTGTCTGTGCTTTACTTCTCTTTGTCATTTGCAGTGACTGTAATGTATACACGTTTATGTCATATAGAATTCTGTTTTGAACCAAGTATACTTGATAGGCGACATTAAGGATTGTGATAGTTGCTGTTTGGTTTTGTCTCGACTTTTCCGCCTCGTTATCATATACAGTGAATGTCACAGAAAAAAGTTACAACAAGTTACATGCACTTTTATAGATGAATTGACTTCTCTTTTGTGTTTCTAGTGACCACTACTGACAAACAAGAAGTAACCTGCGTCTTACGTTACGTCTTTCCGAGAATAAACAGTTGACATGAAGAACATTGCTATTGCTACCAGGTGACAGTTGATGAACTTAGTGTCCGTGACCTTTGTGGTATCCCCAGTGCTTTCCATCATGGTGACCACCCTTCTTGCCGTAGTCCTCATGGTGTCCGTGATGTTCTTCGTGACCGTGGTGACCCTTGTGGCCCTTATGTTCATCTTCGTAATGACCCTTGTCGTGGTGACCCTTCTTTCCGTAATGATCATCATGGTGGCCAGACTTGTGATGTCCACCCTTCTTGTGGCCACCTTCCTTCTTATCATGATGAGCGTGGAAGTCGCCGTGTTTGTGGTGGTGGCCTCCCTTGTGGTAGTCGTCGTAGAACTTGTGTTCTTTGTGGTATTCGTCCTTGTGGAATTTGTTATGGTAGCCATGTGTCTTGTGTCCCTTCTTGTGGCCACCCTTCTCTCCGTACTTCGCCCCCTTATGGCCCTTTTCTCCCTTATGGTGTTCGCCATGGTGGCCAGCCTCGTCATGATGTTTCTTCTTATGGCCACCGTGTTCGCTGTAGTGTCCACTGTGATGTTCCTTGCCGTGTTTACCGTGGTCCTCCTTTTCGTGGTGGTGATGATGTTTGTGGCCCTTGTCTCCCTTGTGACCGTGGTGGTGGTGGTGGTCAGAGTGGTGCTTGTGGCCACCTCCCTTCTCATGGTGATGGTCATGATGGTGTGACGCCGCAGTTTCTAGATCCGCTACATCGCTGTCTCCTTTTCTGACGACTAAGAATTCAGAAGCTTCAGCTTCTAGGTCTGTATCTTCTAAGGTTTCTCCAGGAAGAAGTTCGAGGCGTCCAAGCTCCCGGCACATGCAGAGAGCCTGGAGTAGACAAAAAGTGCCCAGAAAGACGTGGAGGCGCCATAATCTCCACGACGTGGTTGACACCATGTCAGATCAATTCAATTTAGACCGAGACCACTTTATTCCACAAGTTGATGTCAATGTAGCAACAACAGAACTAACGGCAATGGCAAATTTTACCTGTATTTATACATATTTTTTTAGTCTGGCTTCTGTCCATGTGCCGCTAACAATAATGGGGAAACAGTCTCTCAAATTTTCTTTTCCCACAGACCTTTCCCCACCCTAACTGCCATTTCACTTTCGATGTACTTGTCCGTAGCACGAGATAGATCTTCTGTAGGTATTTTAACTGGATAAAAGAGATAGTTGAATCCTCACAGCCTGGCACAACTAGCTGACTATCCGAGCGTGACTTAAATAATGTTGCTTTAAGCTTGTACTTCAATCTCCGATGGCTGGTTACCTATTAAGAAAACAGGTAGCTTGAATAAACATGTCCGTTACGCTTTCGAAATCTTGCCATTATACAGGAGTTCCTCACGATCATGTCTGTGGGCAGACGATGCTACTTGCTGGTATTTTTCCAGGGGCATCGGTTACAGATTCTGCTGTCACTGCTTCCAAAGAGAACACGAACATCTCCAGCCAAGGTCTACAAAAAATGATGCAAGCATATAGGCCTATATTCATTACGTTTCTGTATGTTCTTAACAATCCCTTATAAAGTAGTAAGGGAATGTAATACAGAGTTACGGAAATCTTTTGGAAACTTGAGTAAAAATATAATTGTCCTTGTTGCTAAATAGGCATTGCAACATGGTATAGATCCATGCATCGTTAAATTCGACAATTAGGTAGTCAGCTTCACGCTCCAACTCTTTTACCCAGATAGAGCCCTCTGTACTCATTCGACAGGAGGGTAGGTGGACGTGATGGCCAAGATAAAATCTCTGCGCGTGCCTGGAACAGAAGCCATGTAGTCCACTAGAAACTAGACTGACTGAGCTATTGTGCCTCCTACACATAATTATAATATAATTATGATAAAGGCTATTTCAATCAACTGACCAGTTGATTTAATAATATTTTTACTTCGCAAGTAACTAAATATTCAGTTTACTAAGTAAATTATTTATCTAATTAAACATTAAATTTTACTACTGCTTAAATTAAATTCAAATCCTGAACACTATCTTAAACTAGTGTAAATCAATTTGGCATATAAGATATTTCTGTGAGATCTATTTTAGTATTATTCTCCATCGCATTGTCGGTGTTCCAAATAGTCGTTGCCCAGAAAGTTCCCCCACCAAACTCTTAAAAGTGTTCTCGAATTCCTTGTCCGACCTGAGTATATTTCATAGTAATTCATGATTTTTATGGCAGCAGATATTTCCGAAATATCTTATATTCTTAGGATTTCATGGCGCTTTGTCTTCGGAAATCTACATTATATTTATCTACTCTATTTGATGATACTTAAAATGGAATGTAAGGTTTTAGGAATGTCCTAATTACATGGTTGCATCCACAAGAATTCATTCCTAACGATTTTTAATAAAGTTTAATCATATGATGTATGAAACTTAAAACAGAATAGAAGAAATATATCTAGAATTGAGGGAAATCTCTACTCATAATGATTAATGCATTTCGAAGTCGAAGTCTGTTTCTTTAACATAAAAACACAAGTGAAATGGCCGGCATAAAGTGTCAACATATCCGATATCAGAACATACCGCGTCACCATCATGAATCAGTCAAATCTACTTAATAACCTCAAAATTGTATATCGATCTAGTTTAAATTTGTCCCTTCTCTAAATCGCAAGATATTCCCATTCAGCCTTCTGTGTGCCTTTCTTTTTCCATCGTCCGAGCTACATGCCAAATCCAACGTGCCGTCGTGGGTTCTAACATTGGTAGATGACTTGCATAAATCCTGGACATACTTGTGTGTTATCCTACCGCACCCATACAACTTTTCATACATTCTGAAAATTTCTAACATTTGATTATTTTTCAGAGAACAGAATTTCCGTGTCCAGACACTGGCTGTCCTGAGGTTTTCATATTATTACTCAGTACCCCCCCTCCAGGCAAATTCCGGAATGTTACCATAAATTAGGCCACAATGACCTCCTTCCATATCCTTTCTAATTCGTCACTGCATAATCGTTCTATCATTCAACGCTATGTAGGCTGAGCTACTGAAAGGATAGCAGTATGAACCAAAAGCAGGGCTAAACAAGCAAGCTTAAACAATCAAAATTGCCTATATATACGTTAATAATTCTAACTTACCGCGTGAAATTCAGATACAATAATGCAAGATATGATTATAGACTCCATTCCCTGTAGATTCTGATTTTAAACTAATACTTGAAAACGTTTCACTTTTCGCACATAGCAACACACTTTCTATCACAATTACCATGAAAGAAACAATTTTCAGTTATGTGAATGCGGTTTTCATTTTCACCTTCACTTTCTTTCCGGACCAGGGAACATTTCACTTCTAAATGATCGGGTTTTTACGGTTTAAATTCTCATTCTACACGGTACCAAAACACGACTCACATATGGAGGGATAATTTTCGCAGTGTAAAGAAGTGAAGTAATGTTAATGGTTAGGATGGATATAAAAATTTCGTGTGAAGGGCAAATAATCTGACTCTTTGTAATTGCACCCTATAACACTCGTACATGATCATAGCAATACGAACAGTGGCGGGAACGTGTTATGCTTTTCCACTGAACGTCATTCATTCGCCATCCTAACACATTTATAGTGGTAGTAGATAGGTTATGTTCGCCCACGGTGACCCAAGGGATAATTTGCAAAGGAAAAGTTAAAGCATTAATACTTACAAAATTCACATTATTTATAAACTGCTAAAAAGCGAAAATGAACAAAGCTTTAAAGGTATACAGTCAGTCTTGTTTCTTCGTCCTCGTGTTATACATAAATATCACAACGCCTGGAAAATGGGTTCAATTTCCGTCTTTGGATATCCGTTTTATGCTGAACTCTTGTGGCAAAAATAACCACCGGAAATTCGCCATGAAAACAATATAAAAATCTGGTTGACAAAAATTTATCAGGCGTAGCTGAGTAAAATATTTGAAAATTATGGTTGTCTGGGTTGTAACGTCGTGTACCTTGGTGAAAGCCTGAAGTTTCGTTAAAATATCTCCTACATCACAAAACGTAAGCTAAGCAAGAAACTAGCAGAAGTCAAGACATAGTCCATAAGTCCACATATTAATTTATTTGCATTATTAAAATATAAATTATATTGAAAGTCATAATAAACCTACATCCTATGAAATTTATATTTTAAATAAAGAAGCAAACTTTGTATAAGACTTTTCTGAGGAAATACATAAATTTGATTCGAGTTCCATGTAAACATAAAGGTACATTAGACGCACACGACGAAGATTTATAACGGATGAAGCAGTGTTGTTACTAAACGTACCACCTACTTTAAGATCAAAACATTCCCGGAGAGTGCATTTTTTGGTGTTACGTGATTCTCTGCGCGTATTCCACACGTACTGGAGACGTAGAACATTTCGAAGCAGGAAATGAATATTTAATGTTATTCACATGAATTTCATGCTTCAAAATTAGGCTGTGAAGATCATAAGAGACCATGAGATATATTTTTGCATCGATGTTGGAGATAAGGCTTGGAGTACACAACTAGACAAGGAAGAGCTTTCGAATTTTGAAGAAAATTAACATCGGAGAAAACAGATAGAGGAGAAACAGACAAATAAATAAACGAAACTAAAAGAAAGGAGAATTTTTATATTTCGGGCTAAAAGAAGCTTATGTCGCAAGAAGGTATCACAATGATGCAGATTTATAAATGACCTTATTCCCAACTTCTGACTGGCAAAAACCAGGAGAAGCTAATCATATTAGACTCAGCATGAATGCCTCACGACAATTGTAGTGTACAATTGCAGCTAGACAGCAGACAATTCCCACTGTCTCTCTCTCTCTTTACGCTTCAAAGGGTTAAAACTATTTCACGTAGACCATCAGTACCAAATGTTCTCAAGAGTTTTGTGCTTTGTACCCCCTGAAACAGTTAAAATAAATATATGGATCCCGCGGGGAAAAACAACTTCGGAAATGCACAAATTAATTCTGAGCAATTATCTCTTTCATGTCTTCCGTGTTATTCAAATAATGACCACATATAACAGTTGTCATTGCGAATGCTGAGAAGTACATGTGGAATTACAGTACGCCTGGCGAACTCTTCCGGTACAACATTTTGAGAAACGCTGATCTCTACCAAGTGTCACTGATAAGCGTTCAGTAGTTTCGGAGATAAAGCATTCTGCCGACGAGAGAGATTGTCAGACCTCTCTACGAAACATAACGTAGGTCCGGAGGGTGAGACAGAAGCGATGTTACAGCAATAGTTTTTCAACAATTTGAATCCTCTCTACTCAGATTACTTCTCTTCAGTTTTTCCAGTACCAAAATAAACAGTTTTGTAATTTTATTAATAGTACCAGGCGGGTTGACAAAGCGTTAACTCACTAGACTCGTTTTCAGAAGGTACTTTTTTCGAATCTCAATCGGAACTTCTGTTATTCTGACAGATTTCTCGTGGTTTTATCCAATCCATTTAGACAGATTCCGGCTTAATACCTCGATTACGCCATGACCGTTACTTTTCACACCTTTGAAAATTCATCCTTCATCTATCATCGTACCATTCGATGCCATATAATCTAGCTGCTGACAGTGTGGTAGAATGTTGTTTCCCCAAAATATTGACGATATTAACATTTTCAGATATACATCAATCGTCTACGTAAAGCCGCTCATTATTATTACAGTAAGCTTGTTATAGATTGATTGTGGCACAAGTGTTGCTTAACAATGACGCTGTTCACATGAATTTTAATGTAACTGACGCTTCGATGACGTTGAAATATAATGTGGGCCTCTACCTCGAAACCCGGCATGATAATCAGTCAAGCCCTCTGACACACAGACGGCGCTGAAGGTGACCTAATTGACTTCATGGAGTAGAGCCCTCCTTGAGAAACTAATAGTCATTTAGCTGTCCAAGAATTCCCTCATCTCTCGTGGAACATTAGAGGTTCATTATCATGTTCACTACAGCCGACCAGCCTTCTCTTTCCTGAGCTAGATGAACACAATGCACTCCTTCATATCACATTTGTTTAATCCTCTTAAAAGTCGACGATCACTATATGCACCATCTGCTTTAACACACAGAGAGACTGCAGTCTGCCAGCATAGTACGTTTATGTGTTTCATATTGTCACGTGTTGGGGTGACTTATAAGACGGGGTTTGAATTGAATGATTGGATTTATTACACCTTATGCATTCCCGCAACTCAGGACTGCAGGCAATACAGCGCTATCGCTATTCTACGCACCGTTCTACACTCACTAGGGTTCTCAGTCTTCACAAGCCGTATCCTGGCAACAGATTTATAGAAGTCTCGCTGTAACTTCAAATTACACGTGAAGTCTTCTTTGCACAGTCTAATTACTTTCTTCCCATTATTCTGCAGCTGCCACTTCCGAAGCCTCGACTCAATTCAATTCATCTGCTCCTAAGTTCGTATCCCGGCAGGCTGGCGTCCCGAAGCTAGACTCCCCACTCCTCGACCACTCTGTACTCGATCGCGTCTTCCGTGTCCTTTTATATCCCTTCGGCACGGACCACACAGAAAACACAGCGTCTTGTTGACAAGGCGTGTTTACTAAGCAGTTGCCTAGCGATAGAAGTCCTATTGTCGCGCGCATTGGCTCACGCGGGAATGTGTTAACCGATTCGTTGCTAGCACTGGTTTACACGTCACAATATGATTTTTCAGAATAAAAAATGGTTACATCCGCATTGACCTCTTTAATGGAGGCCAAGTGTGTTTTCTGTGAGGAATGAACTCAATTCTGAAATATGAATCAGATAAACTCCAGGCTACAAAGGATGACGGCTGTTCAGTGTCTTCTTATCTGTGACTATATCTCTCAAACGGTCCCTTCCTTTATATTTTTCGTATTACAATTTTATGTGCTTTTTAAACCTGTTGAAATGTCCTGTTCTTCTCCAAGTATAATTAGAATGATCAGGTAAAGGAGGGTGAACTGGGTAGGGCATATAGCACGAACGAGGGTGAGGAGGAATTAATATGCGCTGACCACGCGACACCCTCTATCCGCTAAAGTTGACACTAACTTCGCTGACAAGCGGCGGTAGCTCAGTCGGTACAGTTCGCTTGTGGACTAAAGCCACGGAGTTTGTTTTCATATATCGTTCGTAACATACGAATTTTAAACATATTACACATTTAGGAAATAATGCGTCTCTGACCCAGTTAGTTCAACTGCCCGAAACTGACGCATGAAGAGACACCGGTTGTATTTATTTGTTAGTGTTTACGTCTAATCTACTAAACGTATGTCGATTTAATTGGAAATATGCTTTAAAATTCTATAGAGCGAATTTAATTTTGGTTCGTTTGTATTAATTAATTGTACTTTCATTGGAGTTATGTATACTTACATATTACATAAAATGCATATCTCATTAAAATGCGTTATTTTGTATCAAACTTTTTATATGTAGTTTTTAATCTGTAGTTTGTTCAGCGTAACGCGTGAAAAAAATATTTTCTTTACAATGTGTTTTAATTGCAATAATCAAGTATTAATTCAGCTAGTAGTGATCATAGGAGCCTGGATAGTGCAGTCGAAATGGCGACTGGCTACGGCCTGGACGACCGAGGGGTCGGAGTTCGAGTCCGGGTAAGGTCAAGAATTGTTTCTTCTGTGCGTCGTCCAGACCAGCTCTGGAGCCCACCCAGCTTCCAATCCAATGAGTATCGGGGGCTCTTTCCCAGGGGGTAAAGAGGACGGGGCGTGAAGCTGACCACTCACCTCAAACGCCGATGTCAAGAAAATGTGGTTCTATACAATAACTCGCCATACATCTCCACGGTGTAGTGCCTACTTAATTAAGCACAGGGACAACTTTACCTTTTATAAGCAGTGATCAGAAACAGCGGCGAATCGCTAAGTTCTTACGCATACATTCTAACCCTTGGTTTGCATATTGTGATGCGCGAACCCTAATTCCCCGCGTAAGGTTTCCAGGGTATTCGTGGATATCTTCTTTAAGAATGAATAATAATTTTACAGAATCATTAAATAACAAATTTTATGTGCGTAAAAGAGGACGTTCCTTTGAGCGATACATTGAACTGATGTCGTCCCTCGTAAACTGTACTTAACGAAATCCCTTGTTGAATGAGTGTTCAAAAGTGAACACTTTAAAGACGTTATGAAACAGTAAGCTTCGCTTTAAAATAATGAATTCAGTTCCATTGTGACACTCTTCATTATGTCGTATTAGGCTTAGTTTGATATTAAATTGACATATATTTATTTTTTTCCCCTTGGCACTACAGCCCCAGTGGGCCTAGGCCTACCTCCATTAACTCCGTTCACTTCGGTTTTTCTAGATCTTACACATTCGGTAGGACTCCTTGGGCGGGTGATCAGCTCGTCGCAAGGCCTCTACCTGTAGACAAACACAGAAAAACGCACACAAACATCCATGCCCTGAGTGGGATTCGAACCCACGATCCTGGCTTCCGAGCGAGCGAAGACAGTGCATGCCTTAGACCGCTCGGCTACCGTGACCGGCTCATATACGTGTTTACCGTATCTAATTTCTAATATATGCGTTACTTTATTCATGTAATCCACGCAGTGTCTTAGGCAAAACGTAAATAGTTTTGCAGTAGAAAGTTTTGGGAAACGATGTTCTAAAGTCTGCAGCCTACCCCTGTGTGGGTTCGGAATAATACATTCACGTTTACTCTCAAGCATAAAAATTTTCTTGTATAATTGTTAGCACAAGCATACAAAACCTTTTCAATATGTGACATTGCGCAGTGCTATTTTCTTATCCTTACAGAAACCAGTAGACATAAAAAAACTCCTTACCTTTCGAAATCGTAACATATTTCTTAACAATGCAGTACTTTTATTCCTATTAGAAAAATTAATAAGTTGGGCCGCACCTGAAGAGTTTCAAATTGTAAATACGTATGTATTCGCTGCTTGCGCTTTAACCACACAGCTACGTGAGAAAACAGTGAGTGTCGGAAATTAATCATTTATATAACAGCATTTCGGTTCACTTATTTCCACGTGTAGGATGGTACGCGTGGTGAATAATTGTGGGTTCTAGTTCGGATGATTGGGTTTATTAGCATTTCGGTTACAATCTCTCATAATTACAATTAATACAGCACTATCGCTGATTTATAAAATTTACATTTCACCGTTGCACACGCACTAGGATTCTTAGTTTCCACTAGCCGTCTCCTAGCAACGGATCTCAACACAGGAACTGACACTTCAGATCACTAAGAAGTCTTCTTGCCATTTCTTGATTAGTTGCCCTGGAACTTCGAAACTCAACTAGAAACTCACCTGGATTATACATATAAATGTATATAAATTATACAGTCTACACAATAATATCTGTATTTAAAAACAAAATAGACACTACTGTAGCAATATTTGTTTCTATTGATGCTACATATTTCGACCCTTATACCGGGTCATCTTGTATTGTTCTTAGCTACAAGCGGACTCGTGTTTTATAGCAGCGGCATGGACAACACAGAAAACACAGTTCTACTGTTGCATAGCGCAAACTACATAGAAAACAAGAAACGTGATAGCTAAGCACTGTTTGGATGTGACATCATTGCGCCTGCGCTGAAATGTGTTTACCGAGCCGTTGCTTAGAAGCGGGTTGCATAACCCCATTATTCCACTGTTCCTTGCGTGTGTTACATATAAACGGCTGTTTCTGTGGCTCAACCGTTCTTGCATGGAGAAAATACGCCACATTATTATTTCATGCAAGAAATCGACCGAACGGGCTGGTGTAGCGTTAACGTTGTAAACTTGTTTTTGGGAGTTGGTAAGTTCGTATGTTGCCCTGGACGTTGTCTGTCCTGACTGAGGTTTTTCATAGCTTTTGTCAGTCTCTCCACTTAATTTACGGGATAGTGCCTCGATTAAATCATGGACACTTTTTCCCATTTGCTTTCCAATTCATCATACAAGAACCATCCCGACATTTGACACTATCCTGTAGTTTTAATATTGACATATTGAAATAACCCACAAATGTATACAGTATATATGCAACATTTATATAATATATGAGTGAAAGTAAAGTTACCCCCGTGCTTATCTAATTAAGAAGTACTCCATGAAGGCGTTTGGGGGATTGGATGTATAGATCCACGTATTCTTGACATCGACCACTGGTTGGAGATTAGTGATCAGCTTCACGCTATGGCCAGCACTCTTTGGATAGGAGGCTGGGTGGGCCCCAGAGCCGGACTGGACGACGTAGAAAAGAGAATATCTATACCGAGGACCCGACCTCCGACGCCCATAGCCAGTCGCTTTACCGACTGCGCTGTCCCGGTTACGTATAACAGAGAGCAATACATAATATTATATGTAGCATATATGAGATATACCTAAGTGATTAATTCACGGTTTATGTTGAGTCTTCTGTGTCATTTAAAGACGTTACTTTAATTGTATGAATTATAATTCATATAATTCATATAATTATAATTCCCTTGCAGTGAGTTGTGTATGTTGAGTATGTACATTGAGGAGCGGGCGACGGCATATATCCTACTTCAATGTACTATACACCTACTGTCATTGACTTGGAGCAGGCGGAAAACCGCAAAAGTTGCCCAACCTCTATTCGAACCGAATGCTTCAAGAAAACAACTCCATAAAGTTACGTCTGCGGTAATCTATACGGCTCTATTAATTTCCTGTGGATCTACTATAATTTATTGATTACTTTGTAAATGGTAATGATTAAATTTTAACGTAGTTGATTACATAATGAGAGTCTTGTTTCCACAGCGATAATTGTTTCAGAGATAGGCAAATTGCATTATGGACGTTGATGATATATCATCATCACCACATAAGTACATTTATCATTCTTACCAATTACAATTAACTTATTCACGTTCTTGTTCTTAAGTTTTACCGTGACATGTTAAAAAATACAAATTATGAATCTTATTAACCCATTGTCGTAGTTTGGTGGCTCTGAAACGTCTACCCACACCTTGTATGTCGACATAATTTATAATGGAGGACGTGAAACAGTGTTGGATGATAATGATATATTTCACTAATTGGAAGAGAGACAATATAAGTATAATTTGTTGTGATAATATTGATGAATTTATTTTTTGTAAATATTTGAATTAATATGAGTGCTCCGAATTAACATAATGATGTCTGTATTATGTTGGGTTAAAAACTGAAAGAGGTGAAGTTTTGGATCATGAAAATTAAACATACTAGTGCTTTCAGTTTCAGGATTCCAGTTTAGGAATGCAGTCAGGAATACAAAAAGTAATAAATTATAGAGAGAATCGGAAATTACATATAGAAGGAAGTCGAAGGAAAGAATACCAAAGAAAATATTAAAATATCAGCGAGGGGAATACATTTATCGCTCCAGTATATGATGGATTGAAATCTGAGGCTGGAACAAGCTTAGCCTAATCCATAAGGAAGTGAAAGAAGGAGAGTAAAAGGTAAAGCTATCTTTGTAACAGGCCGTGAAGACCCATAGGGTCGTGAGACGTCGAGGCTCCCACATTTTCTAGACACTCAGCTCACAGATGGCGGTGAGGTTGTCAGCCTTACCCGCCGGCGGTCCTCTACCCTCCAGGAAGATTCCTGGTATTCATTTCTGCTAGAGGCTGAGTCGACCCCAGAGCCATAGTGTGGCTAGAAAAATTAGGTAACTTGTTAAAGCCAATAACGTCATCGAGAATCGAAAACGTGACCTTCCGTCTTAGAGCACAGTACCTCAACCAACTACGCTACCGCGTGCCCCAAGAAGAAGAAGAATGCTTTCAGTATTTGTTAACCATAATGTCCTCACCCTTTATTCTTGTGATTTTTTAAGTAAACTGCGTTTCCAAGAGTCTTGTTTAAAATCCACGATTGAGTGTACTTCATAAGGAACTGGACCTTGTCAGGATGTCTTCGGTTTGCAAAACGTCCATAGCCCTCTGCACTGGTTACATTGATTTCCGAAATGTGTCAAACAAGAGATTTAATGAAGGAACGAAACATTCATAACTCTGGTACAGTAGAGCTCCATGTTCGTGTATGGCTCAGAACACAGTAAGTCTAAATGCATAGCTACATGTTCGCACGGAAACAAGACCGATGAGAAACTAAGGCAGAAGTTCGCGAACATGGCACACATTGCACAAGAAACAAGTTTGGGGGCGGGGGGGGGTGTTACTTTTTATCCTTCTGTCAGTAACAAGATCCTAGCAAGTAACCCGCCAACATAGCATTTGCCTAATGGATTGGAAACAGGAGTGTGAAGCTGGATGTAAGTACAGAATGAGACTCGAGAAAGATGGCGCTGACGGCACGAAAAGGGTAGAGCGGCAGTAGAGAGACTAAAATGATCTGTCTGTCTATCTATCTGTCTATCTGACCGTCTGTCCTTCCATCCATCCGTCCATTCATCTATCCATCTACCTGTCTACCTATCTACCTACCTATCTGTCTAGATACCTATGGCTGTACAGTCCTTTTGTTGGACATTGGCCGCTTTTTCAGTTTGTTAATCCTATACACAGACGGTAGGACTCCTTGAACGGGTGATCAGCCCGCCGCAAGGCCGGTACTTACACGCAGAAGAACAGAAACACAAAATAAAACACACACAGACATCATGCTTCGAGTGCGATTCGAACCCACGATTCCAGTGTTCGAAGCGAGCGAAGGCAGTTCATGTCTTACACCGCGCGGCAACTGTGATCGGAAAAATTAAAGTCTACACTACANGAGCCGATGAACTGGTTGGATAGTGATCACGTGTTTACCCCAACAGAGGCGGCATGCAACAGTAGAGGAAGCTGTGTTTTCTGTGCTTTTGTCCGTGCGGTGGCTATAAAACACGAGTCCGCTTGCCAGATCAGACTAGAGAGTTGATTTTAATCGTTTCTTGCATCCTGTTGTGTGTTTTAATCAATAGTAGAGTGAATTTACCGACTACACAACACGTGTTGTGTAGTCGGTAAATTCACTGTACTATTGACTAGAGAGTTGATATTAGTTGGGTACAGATTAGTATAAGATCAAGACTAGAGAGGCTGGAGATAGTCCGGCGATAGAATTGGAGAATCGGGTCTAGTTCTGGCGAATCGGCAGTCAAAGTTGACTGAACAAGAAATGGTAAGAGGGCTTCATAGTGATAGTGTCTGTGTTGAGATCTCTTGCCAGGAGACGGCTAGTGAGGGGTATTAATATCTGTCCGTGTTTCCTGTGGGTTTGTGTTTTTCTCTGCAGGTGGCGGCCTTGCGACAGGGATGGTCGCCCATCCAAGGAGTCATGCTGACTTCCTATTAGAACCACAGTTTCAGATAAATTCTGATGGGAAAAAGGCCTGGAGTTCTAATACGAAAGGTAGAAAAAGAAGAAGAAATATGGACACCACCCAGTCTCCTATCCAATCGGTACCGGGGGCTCTTTCCCCAGGTTTAGAGCGGCAGGAGCCTGAAACTGACTACCCGCTTCCATCTATTTCCGTAGTTAAGAATGGTGAAGCTATACCTTCACTCCCAATATGTTTTAATATCTTGGTACTTAATTATTAAACGCAAGGAAAAGTGTACCTTTGCATTAAACTTATATATATATACACACACACACACATGTAGTCTATGTCATAGAATGATAGAAGTAGAATAAAAAGTAATTTTGGCCCTGTCTTTAACCAATTAAACATTACGCCATGAAGACATATAAGGGATGTATAGACCAAAGTATTCTTGACCTCGACATTAAATGGAGGTGAGTGGTCAGCTTCATGTTCTGGCCACTTTATCCCTGGAGTAAAGAGCCTTCGGTGCCCATTGTTTACGAGGCTGGGTGAGCTCCAAGACCTGTTTTCACAATGTGGAAATGAGAAAAATATTACCCTCACCGGGACTCGAATTCCCACCCCTCGGAACTCCAGCCCGTAACAAGTCATTACACTAATTGATTAATTATTGATGAACTGGAAAAGATTTAGAAGGAAGTGGTAGTCACTTAGTTGAGGCAGTATCCCAAAATTTGCCTGTAGGAACTGAGGAAAATTACGAAACACCTCAGGATGCCAAGCTGTTATTCAATTGAGCATGAACATGAACTTAAAACATTACGACTTCGTCTACCTGCTGAAACTAAAATGATATGAATGTAGGAAGGAGAAGAAATTAAATAAGCAAAGCGGCCATAACGATAGTGGGCCTACTTAAAGCATTACGTTACCAGTTTCGCGAATAATCCAGTTTTCACAAAGGACATTAGAAACCTTCAATTTTCTTTTTTTTTTCCCCGTAATTTTGTCACGTCTTCTAATATTATGTGAAGATTCCTTTTCTCATTTGTGAATTAAAAACATTAAGCCTTGTGCATTAGTTTGAATTTACATCAAACTCGTCCGTCTAAAATATTCTAGCCTTGAGTATATAAAGATTTTCTTCTCGGTTCAAATCTTCATTCGGTTGTTCCATAACGCAGTGTCCGTTTAAGTGATTTACATTACATATTCATCAAAACTTTTTTCTCTTTTAAGCCGTTAGAAGCACAGTACAGAACCAATAATCCCTCACTGTACATATGGTGCTAGTGTCATAGAAATTCAAACACGGAACCCGCATTTTGTTCCTTTACAGATAAAACTAAATAAAAAAGTGACTGGAGTAGGAATTCTGTTCAGAATGTAAGGCCCGTTGTTCATTTTCAGATTCCAGCATATGTTTCTCTCTCTTTCTACTTCTGAATAACAGCTGGAAGCCTAATGTAATCATTCCAAGTGATCTTCTCGTCTTCCTATTCTACATTCATCTCTCCGTCCGTTTGAATCGCCTTTAAAACTCGACAAAGTTTCCTTGTTCCCTTCTGTACGCAGTGCAGATATGTCCTGCAGTTTGCATCTAGATGAGTGTTTGCCCCGTCGAATTGTCACGTCGTTAAGACTTACCCCGCCCAGAAGCGCAAAGGACGCAAAAGGGAAGTAACGGTTTTAATGTCCTTCAGTGTGCTGGGCCCTCATTCTCGTTTCTGCCGTCCTCCGTCTGCCGGCTAGTAGAAGTACTCTGTTCCTAAGTGTGGACATACAATTCAAACCAAGGAACCTTGTAAGATATTCAAATGGTCTTTGTTACACTCAGAAGCCTTCTAGTTATGTGGGCAATGATACTGTTGTTTTACAGAATAGGCAAGCCCAGTCGATGCTGTGGCGTATAGACCCGTTGCTAAGCGGTGACTGTAAAAAAACGATCGTTGTTAGGTAACGCACGCAACAGTAGATAAACGGTGTGTTCTCTGGGCGGGTCCGCGACTGTTTCTGAACAACAGCTCGGTAAGCAATTTCTCGCGGCAACGGACATGAACGTAGGAGCAGGCTTGGTCCAATCCATGAGGAAGGGAATGAAGGAGAATAGAAGGTAAAGGTATCCCTGTACCCGCCCGTGGAGATCCATAGGGTTGTGAGATATCGAGGCTCCTACATTTTCTAGACGATCGGCTCACAGATGGCGGTGATGTTTTCAGCCTTCAGCGCTGATCGCCCTTTACCTCCAGGAAGATTCCTGGTACTCATTTCTTTTGAAGACTGAATAGACCAGAGGATCATAGTGCGGCTGGAAGGATTAGATCACTTGAAAAATCCAATGATCTCATCGGGAAATGAACCTGCGACCTTCCGGCTTGTAACATAGAGCCTCCGCTAACTACTCCACCACGTGTCCCTTGTAATTTGTGTTCTTCACCAAATATTATCAAGGTGGCCGTAAAGAGGAGGAAAATAGAGGAGGGGCATATACACCAAACACAGGAGAGATAAGAATTGCACACAAAATTTTAGTCGGAATAACTGAAAGAAAGAGTAGAAAAGTACGACACGAGGCTATAAAGTAGATTCATCTGACGAATGACACAGTGGAAAATATGAAAACCTCAATCCCCACTGAGAATCGAACCCTTTATTCTCCTGTCATCTATTCCGTATTCTAGTTACTGTCTGCTTTTCATCCCACTGTCAGTGCCTCATGCTATATGGCGTCGAATTCCAGGGTGATTGGTGAATAATGACTGGAAAGGATTTGGAAGGTAGCGGGTCGTTGCCCAATCGAGGTACGGTCCTGGAATTTGCCTGGAGGGAGTGAGGAAAACCACGCAAACCTCAGTCAGGATTGCCGTTGCCCGGCGGAGACCCAGAACGAGTTTCTTTCGAATACAAATCTACAGCGGTACGCTGCTCTGTTATGTTCCCTGTCAGGCGGTAAAGTTATCCCTGTGCTTAACTAATTAAGCACTACGCCACGAAGGCGTATGAGGGAGTGGATGTATAGATTCGCATGTGCTTGACCTCGGAACTAACACGAGGTGAGTTGTCAGCTTAACGCCCCTTACCCCCGGTGAAAGAGCCCACGGTACTCATTGCAGATGAGGTTTGGTGAACCCCAGAGCCTGTCTCGACGAAGTGAATGAGATAAGATTCTTTACCCTACCGGGACTCGAACTCCGACCCCTCTGTCGTCCACCCGGTAGTCAGTCGCTGTACTGACTACACTATCCCGGCTTTTACTGCCAGGCAGTATCAGTAGCTTTCTTTTAATTTCTTGGGGTGGGGTGAGACTGAGTCCACTTGGTACGTCGGCCACTAATTGGCTTATTGTACCAGCCCCGAATGATAACTGATTAGTGTGGAGCAGTCGGTGGAACGAGAATTGGTAGGGAAAACCGAAGTACTCGAAGTAAACGTACCCCAATGCCACTTTTCCACCACAAATCCCACATGACTTGACTTGGGCTAGAACCCGGACAGCCACGGTAGGAAGCCAGCGACTAAACGCCTGAGCTTATAGCACGGCCTTTCGATAGCCTTATGCAAATACTGACATACAGACAGATACTGTAATCTCACTTGTGGCGAAATCTGAGTCGTTGTATGCCTTCCACGGCTAAACGCGCTAACTTCCTTGACTGCAGCGTTTCTCAACCGCCGGACCGCGGCCCGGTTCCGGGCCCTGGCCTGAATTATACAGGGCCCTCGTCGTATAAAAAGGAATTTACCTGGCCGCGGTTTCACAAAGGTTGAGAAGCACTGGACTATAGAGATAAATATTAAGCAATACTGCGTGTCCTACGAGAACGTCACGTTCGTGCACTTGCATGTGTCGGACATACGGTTACTGATTCTCTCAGCGACTGTTGCCTTTTTTTAACGGCCTGGACCGAGATTAATGGCCTTGGAGATCCGTTGCGCTGACCACGCGACACACTCTATCCGGTAAAGTTGGCACTACTTCGCCGACAAGCGGCGGTCGCTAGGTCGGTATAGTTCGCTTGCGGACTAAAGTCCCTTGTGCTGCGGCCACTTCTGACCTATTGTACTAGCCCCAGATGATAGGTGAGGGTGATGGTGGAGCAATTGGTGGAATGAAGATTGACAGGGGAAACCGAAGTACTCGGAGAAAACCTGACCCAGCGCCACTTTTTTCCACCACAAATCCCACTTGACCAGACCCGGGATCGAACCCGAGCCGCCGCGGTGGGAAACCAGCGTCTAACCTCTTGAGCTATGGCGCGGCCGACTGTTGCCTTGATCATGGTTTTCCTTACTTCTTTCTTCCAAATCGGGATAGATGCTTCAACTATGAAACTACTGTTACTTTTTCATCTTTTAAAATTTGCCTCATCTCTTCTGGGATGAGATACTGTGAAATCTCCCACTGTCGCTCGAAGGAACTTACCACTATCTTCAGGGCACAAGCACAAAGGCCTATAAACTTACATTAGACTACACGGAGCCAGATCTTATAAGACAGTGGTCCTCATATTCGCAAATATGATAACATCAAATTTCTGAAATTTTCTTATTTAGTTCATACCCAATAACTACAGCAATAAATAGTATTAGTTGTTATATTGTTTTACATTTATTCTCTGCTCTTATATAACGGAGAAAGGCTACTAATTCATTCTCGTTCGCAGGGAAAGGAATGGAACCATATTTGATTGTGGCTGTCTGTCCCGTTTCTGCCGTGGAGAAATACTGTAAAAATCACGCCTCGTGGTCAAAGGAATTTCGATCTAATTTGCGATCTAAATTCGTTTCGGCTTTCTTTATTAATAGCTTAGTTGCAACTGCGAAATGACATCACATCTGTGCAGTATATCTGTGTGCTTCAGTGCAAGGGTCCTCTACCACGGAACGGTTGTCTTCAGTCACCAGAATGTCCGCCAGAAAATACAGCACTTTCCCCTACAGAGTGAGTTGGTTCAAGTTGTATCCTGCTTGTGAGGTTTCGCGATTATCCCCAGTATCTCCAAACAAATTCCGGGATTGTACTTCAGATTATGCGACAGACGCTTCCTTCCATGTCCTTTCCTTTGTCCTTCCATACAAGCTGACTCAAGCGGCATCATTTATGGCTTTTATGTAATAGGTTACTTGTTCAATTCCTAGCTGGGACAGAGGTTATTCTGACTGAGGAATTCCGCGGGTTTCAATAGTCTCTTAGTATCAATAGTATTTTAAATTAGATATTATCATTTCTTTCCATATCTTTTCCAATTCGTTATCATCTAATCATTCAACGTTGTTATCGTCTGAGCTACTGACACTATCATTAATTAAATTACAAGCTACTATGGGAACTCCCCACATTACGTATTACGTAACCGTTTTCTATATGTCCGACTCTAGGTTATATAAGAAGATACTGCTGGTGCCGGACACCGTGTTTACAAGTTCTCTAGCAACCGCTGTTTACTCGCTTTTGCCTAGCAACCGTTGTTCACTCGTCGTTGCTAAGCAATGACGCTTGCGTTGTCACACTTGCCTGAATGTAGGCAGTTCCCACACTACAAACTACAGAGACTTTCTCCCCATATTCTGAAGCTAATTAAGGCCTTCGTGAAGGTTGTGAGACCTTCTATAGTAGCCAAGACCATTCTAGAGAAATGAGACCTTTAAACGCACACACACACGTTCTCAAATAACAGAGTAGGATACCGTATAGCACACAGTTTTAGGGGAAAACATGAAGGAAATAAATCAGTTCAAGATATAACAGTAAAAGGGGAATAATATTAAAATGGATCTTAGGAAAGAAGGTGAATGAGACTCACTGGACTCAATCGGCACTGGATAGAAACGAATGGCTCGCTATTTTGAACACGGTATTGAACTTTCCATTGTCTTAATTATGGATTTTCTTTGAGTAGATGACCGAATGTTATCTCCTCGAGAAGGCATCTGCTCCACGAAGTTACGTATTTAGTTACCCGTGCTTTGTGGTCATTGGCTTTTTGTGCCGGACTTTAAACTCGTTTCGTACTGATATTTTGCTGCATACTGTATGAAATTTTTATATTTCATTAGAGCTGCATTCAGGTAAATCATATAATGTATTTGAACCGTCAATAAAGCTTCCCAAATTGAAGGCTTATACAGGTTTAAATCAAGCTTTATGCACATTGAAATTATTTTGCCTAAATGATGTTTTTTTTTTATGTATATCAGCATACAATCTATTGGTATTACTGCCTGCCACGAGATGAAACACGAAACATTTGTTTACTGACATCGTGGGATATTAATACTCTTCTGTTCAATAATTTAAATATATAAAAGTTATAATAATTTTTTTGAACATACGGATAGCGTAGTCGGTATAGCGACGGGCAACAGGCTGGACTACCGAGAGGTCAGAGTTCGAGTCCCCGTAGGGTCAAGAATTTTCTCTTCTTCACGTTGTCCAAACCGGGTCTGGGGTTCACCCAACTTCTCATCCAGTGGCTTTTTCCCCAGGGGTAAAGACAATAATCGTCATATTCGCCTGAAAGAGAACATCAGATCTCACATATAAGGGGGCTAGTGAATAATGTAATTGCAAGGATTAAGAAGAAGGCTAGTCTAGTTCTAGGTACTACCCCACTATTTGCCTCCTTGTGAATGGTCTCAGTCACAACAGCCGATCTCCAGACTGGGATTTGAGTTGTGATGAATGGCGATCAGAGTTTCTCAACACCTTTGTTAAAAATATCGGTCCAGTATAAAGTGGGTTTTCTTACCCACGCGCGGCATCTTCGGTGTGTTTACTCGTAGAGCCGTTCAGTTGACGTCGTGAACCAGTGAGCGAACATATGAAAGTGACTCTAGAGGAGGCAGCAGAAATCCACCTGAATGTACGTATCTGCGCTTCAACACAGAAGTCCATAAAGTTCATGACTAATATAAAATAGTAGTTTTCTTATTGCTAGTGGGTGGGACTAAGTTCCTTGTACTGCGGCCACATCTGGCATATTGTACCAGCCTCAGATGATAGGTGAGGGTGATTGTGGAGCAATTGGTGGAATGAAGCTTGGCAGGGGAAATCGAAGTACTCGGAGAAAACCTGCCCCCGCGCCATTTTGTCCACCACAAATCCCACTTGACCAGACCCGGGATCGAGCCCGGGCCGCCGCAGTGGGAAGCCAGCGACTAACCTCTTGAGCTATGGCGCGGCCTTAAGTAATAGTTTATAAAGAATTACATTTTCTCATCCCTGACACCTAATATCAGAATGTCCTGCGTGAGATTTTTCATAAATTTCGCCACTACCTACCCTTCCACAACCTCTCCAATTCATTATACTCTATCTCATTCGACTAACTAACTCCCCGGAACTGAATCCTTCCTGAAAAGCCGTCAGTGACTGCTACTCAAGAATATCCCCAAATCGTATGGAACCCGAAGTTCCATTGCCGTATTCACAAGAGCCATCCACTGGTCCTTATCTTGAGCCAGATTAATTCAGTCCATACCACCCCATCATATTTCTCTAAGTTCCATCTTAATGTTATCCTTTCACCTACATCTAGATCTTCCTAGTGGTTTTTATTCCTCTGGCTTTCCCGCCAAAACCCATATGCATTTATTTTATTCCAGTGCGTGTTACATGCACTGCCCAGCGCATCCTTCTTGACTTGATCATTGTAATTATTTTTGGCTAAGAGTACAAGTTATAAACGTTTTTTATTTTATTTTCTCCAACCACCTCTCTTTTTATACCTCTGAGGTCCAAATATTCCCTTCAGCATCCTGTTCTCAAATTCTTTCATATTATTTCTTCTCCAAATAACAGAGGTGATTCGACTCTGCTCTTATTACCTGAACGTGTCTATAAATAAAGAGATAATAATAATAATAATAATAATAATAATAATAAGAAGAAGAAGAAGAAGAAGAAGAAGAAGAAGAAGAAAAGGTAAAGCTATCCCTGTAATAGACCGTGGAGCCCCATAGGGTTATGAGACGTCCAGGCTACCACATTTTCTAAACAGTTGACTCACAGATGACGGTGAGGTCAGGCTTACTTGTCGGTGGCCCTTAACCCCGCATGAAGATTCCTGCTATTCATTTCTAATAATGGCTGAGTTGACCCCCGGGCCATAGTGCTGCTGGAAGGATTAGGTAAATTGAAAAATCCAGTGACCTCATCGGGAATCGAATCC
>NW_019745080.1:3194793-3230478 GCF_002891405.2 Cryptotermes secundus
ATGACACATAATAATAATAATAATAATAATAATAATAATAATAATAATAATAATAATAATAATAATAATTGCTTACCTTTGGGATACTTCATGTGAGTTTACGTCTGTTTTTTGGTTACGGAATACATATTCTCCAGGCCTATAGAGGTCTGACTTTATCTTTGGACGTATCTTTAATAAATTAAAAATAAATAAAGCGAAGTAATTCAATTTGGAATAATTTTAGTTAGTTTAACTTGATCTACAAATACGTATCCTCCCCCTCACAAGTCTCCTGTAATTCTGCTGTATGTGTCGCTTGGCGCCTTGTGATACGAAACTTCCTATGGGCGTACATAAGATAAGGCTACAGAGTGTATTTGGAATTAATTTCGAACGGATGTCACTGCACCAGTGGAATGCTTCATGTTCTCGCATACCGACGTTCTTGGTCCTAAATGGAGCGACGTTAAGCGTCGCCAAAACCTGGACTACAATGACTTTATTTTTTGCTAGTGGGGTGGGACTAAGTCCCTTATACTGCGGCCATTTCTGGCCTATTGTACCAGCACCAGATGATAGGTGACGGTGACTGTGTAGCAATTTGTGGAATGAAGATTGGCAGGGGAAACCGAAGTACTCGGAGGAAACCTGCCCCAGCACCATTTTGTCCACCACAAATCCCACTTGACCAGACCCAGGATCGAAACCGGGCCGCCGCGGTGGGAAGCCAGCGACTAACCGCTTGAGCTATGGCGCGGCCCCACTACAATGTCTTCGTCCACGTCAACTAAAAGCGACTGCAAGTGATCGCGTCTCTGAAGTTTTAGCCGACGTCAGCAACTACTTCCCTTCCTGGTTAGTGTTGGGCACTAACAGTGTTTTCCGCGCGATCTAAGGCATGAACTGTCTTCGCCCGCTCGAACACTGGGATCGTGGATTTGAATTCCACTCAAGGCATGGATGTCTGTGTGTAGGTAGCGGTCTTGCGAAGGGCTGATCCCCCGTCCAAAGAGTCCTACTGCCTGTGTACAGATAAAGAAACTGAAAAAGCGGCCAATTTCCGTAAGGGCTGTAGAGCCATAGACAGATGGACGGATGGATAGTGACAATGTTTACGGAAGCAGCGTAAACAGAATGAGAGAGATGGAGGAGAATGGACGTGAACTAATTAGCCAGAAGTTTGTTTAGTGCATTCATTAGAATGAATATTACAAATTAATACCGTGTACGTAATGGGGTGTACTGAAAGGTAATCACATGTTAATGCACTGTATCTAGCCTGTAAAGAAGCGGTAGCCAAGATGCCCTTTTAAATATTAACGAGAAATCCTAATTACCGATGAGCTGGAAAGGATTTAAAAGGAGACGTTCGTGGCCTAATCGAGGTAATATTCCACCATTTGCCTTGATGGACTGGGGAAAATTACGAAAAAAAAAACTCAGGATAGTCGGTGTTCCGGCCTAGAATCGAACCTAACGTTTACTGAATATAAATCTAGAAACTTGTTTCTTTACCGTCCTGTTTGGTAAAGCAGTCTGAGAATTAATGTCCGATACTGCACAGAAATTCTAAACTTCAGCCTGCTTGAAAGGCAAGTGCTAGTGGGAGACAAGAGAATAATTTAATATACCTCTTCTCAGGAACCTCAATCGCCATTCTTCAGAAAGTTTCGCTTTTCACTAAAGCTGTCAGCTTCTTGATGTTGACGAGTACGTTTAGGGCTAAGTCTGGATCAGTGAGCTGTTTCAACTGCAATTTGTATGTATTCCCAAGTGCCGAGTGCAAGAAAACGTGGAAGGAGTTAGCAGTGGCACATTTAAAAGTAAAATCCGCCTGAAGAGACAAAGGAACACGAAAACATACCTCTGTAGCCGACAACCAAACCGAGATTCAAAACGTGTTCCTCGGGAACACAAGTCTAGAGTTACCACTACACTGTCTTCCTCTGTAGTTCTGTTCTGACCTCTTCCAACGCGACTACTTCAAGTACGATACAAGACTTTTAGAATGATCAAGTCAATGAGGATGAGATGGGCATGGCAGGTAGCACGAATGGGGCGAAGAGGAATGCATGTAGGATATTGGTGGGAAAGCCAGAAAGTAAAGAGACCATTAGGAAGACAAAGGCGTAGGTGGGTGGATAATATTAGAATTGATCTTAGAGAGATAGGATGGGGTGGTTTGGAATGGATTGGTCTGGCTCAGGATAGGGACCAGTGGAGGGCTCTTTTGAACACGGTAATGAACCTTCGGGTTCCATAAAATGTTGGGACGTTCTTGAATAGCTGCACAACTGGCGGCTTCTCGAGATGGATCCAGCTCCATGAAGTTAGTTAGTTAGTTAGTTAGTTAGTTAGTATCTCTTATGGGGCATTACGTTCGCATGTACTTGAGTCTGCGAAGGGTACTTTCTTTTTAGTTTCATGGGGTGGGGGTGATACTGAATTCAGTAGATACTGCGGCCACTATTTGGTCTGTTGTACCAGCCCCTGAGGTTAGATGATGAGTGTTGAGCAGTCGGTGGAATGAGAATTGGCAGGGGAAACAGAAGTACTCTGAGAAAACCTGCCCCAGTGCCTCTTTGTCCACAACAAAACCCAGGAGAAGTAGCATCACGTAGTTAGTCTCGTGACTATACTAAACAAGAACTGTGTCTGACTAGACTCTAGTCAGGCGTCGTTCCTGCTTAGGCGACTCGATAATGCAGTTGTAGCGAGATTTAGCACAATTATGCGTGACGTAATGTTTACTTTCAATGTATAGTCACTTCACGGCCGATACAATATGACCCCTCGTTGTGATGCATGAAGTAGAGCACTGAGGGGCCTAATCAGGAGTGTAATTTACAAGATTTTCATATTTTGCGAGCTGGATAGGAAATATTGTCGCATAATTTCTCAAAGCAAACGATTTTGAAACGTAAATCGTATTCCTCGGATTCGGAAGTATGAATTTCCATGCTTCATTTGTCATACGGTACTGTCTGTACCTGTTTTCTTCAGCGCTCTCGTCAAAACATCCCGTCCTTTCACCAGCCCAGCTCTACTCAGCTCTTTGCCAGGTTATACCTTGTCATAAAAACATCAAGATATCACCTAAATGTAAAAGGAGGAGTGAGCGAAATGCGGTTTCCAGATTACAATGCTGAGGATTAGTTCCCTACGGGTTTATTCGGCTGTAACATGTACTGAAACGAATCGGTATGATAGTGCAGACTTAGGAATTAAAACGTTCTTGGTATTCACACAATAACATGCCTCTGTGAGCAGGTTCAAGAGAGACTCCGAAAACAGATGCTTATTTTCCCTTTCACCCTCTTGTCATACACGTATGTGAGGATATTTTTTATGAAGCTTCAAGCTTTCCGCTAGGAGGCTTAGCGGCTGCTGCCTTGCCATTGTGTCAAATTCCCGGAATATCGAAGTGCCAATCGATGCGTGAAATCAAAACAGGATCTACAGCCCCATTTCCGACATACTGGGCATTTCTTTTTACCGTGACTTCCCAGTCGATATAGAGACAGGCTGGAATGCCGAGGATCGATTCCTGGCGGAGTCAAGATATTTTCTGTATTTCACAGTGTGTCCACTCAGCCTCCTGTCGGATGGGTACAGGGCACTTTCCCCTTAAGTAAAGCGGTCGCGGCGTGAAGCTAACCACTCACCTCGATCAAGTACCGAGGTCAAGAATGGAGAAATGCTTCCTATCATCGTGTCGAACCAGTGGCCATGTACTTTGACACTCCATGCTGAATATTATTTAATAAAATGTCTTTCTTTTATTTATAGGAAATAGGCAAAGCTTTCCCTCTGTTTAATTAATTAAGTACTACACCATGAACGAATATGGGGGAGTGGAGATATAGCTCAACCTTTCTTGACCTCGGCAATAGATGGAAGTGAATAGTCAGCTTCACGTCCCTACCGCTTTACCCCCGGGGAATTTGCAACCGGCACACATTGGATAGGAGGCTGGGTGAGCCCCTGAGTCGGTCTGGACGCTGTGGAGAAGAAGAAAATCTTGCACTGTCGGGAATCGAATCCGGGCCGTCAAGCCCGTCGCTATACCGACTGAGCTATCGCAACTTCTAATTTATATATAGTAGTCAGGATAATTGATAAACACCTGTCAGTCATTGAAATAAGCCTGTTTCATCCTGTTCTCTTCTGGTTACTGTACAGTATGCTGTTAATAAGATTTTACGTCGAGACTGAAAGCTTCAAATTTACGCGCAATAACTTCGCCATATCTCTTACTCTGGCCTTCTGTTGGCATGAACTGATCTTCATGAAATCTGATATCGATCAGTTTTCCTAATTTTTACATATATTTTAACTTTGGTCGTAATCGGGCAACAACGAGGGACACGCTACATGAAGTCTTCCGAGTTACTGCTTTCTTCAAAGAACGTTGCTTGGTAAATGTTAAGCAAAATGTTTTGTACAATCGTCGCAGAGAAAAATGATTATGTCTAGTACATATTTTTCGTATTCGGCATAACGACTGGCTACGGGCTGGACAACTGAGAAGTTGGAGATGGAGCCCCGGTAGGGCCAAGAATTTTCACTTCCAATTATTGCCGAGGTCAAGAAAATGTGGTTCTATGCATCAGGTCCCACATGCGCCTTCATGGCGTAGTGCTTAATTGGCTAAGCACAGGGACAAATTTACCTTTTACCTTTACACAAGTCTCAAGTCTTACTCTGTGCGTGATAATTAAATAGCGAAGAAAACACTTCAAACTCGTTACGCAGTTCTTACATTTTTTAAAGTGAAGAATTCGGTCTTTTGGAAGGTAAGGTTATGTAGGTCGGTACGACATTATAGCCCACAAGACTGTACTGTTGTCAGTCTCTGTTGCTGAGAACCTCAAATTCAACGTTTCTTAACTTGTTGTATTTATGTACGTACTACACAAAGTAGCAGTTTCTACTAACCGAGATATAAGAACTTAATATTACGTTGAAGTTGTCAACTTACAAACAGGATCTGTTATCACCTGTTTCAAGCAGAAAGGAACTACTCAAATGGGCTTATAATTCCGTAAAGCGTTCAGGTCTAACGCTCAGTCTTAAAGGAATCGAATTCACATGCTGGTGGAAAAACTTTTGCCGAAACAACCCCAGATGTGTGAAATTGGCAGCAGAACATCTAACAGAAGAATTTCGAAGAAAAACAAAAGATTCCAATGTCAAATGCGTAAACTGCAGTGATCATCATCCAGCCAACTACAGAGGCTGCTTAATACACAAACAATTGCAACAAAAATTCTACCTGACATTACGAGAACGAAAAATACAAATCAGACAACTTCAGACAGGAATAACATATTCCCAAGCAAGACAGCAACTACCGAACACCACCGCAACTCAAGAAAGTCGAACCACTTCCACCGTCATGGTACAACCTTCTAATGATCTAGCTGAACTCCGTTAAATGATGAAGACGTTAATGGATCAGATGGTACCCTCATAAATCTTATGTCGACGCTCATCAATAAAACTAAAACGACTCTTCTATTAAAAATCGTAGAATGGAACGCCAACGGCTTGTGCCAACGTGCTCAAGAAATACAGACATTCATACAAAACTTCGACTTAGACATAATCCTAATCTCAGAAAATCACTTCACTGACAGAAGCTACATAAAGATATCAAAATATAATGTATATAGTAAAAATCACCCTGATAATACAGCTCACGGAGGCACGGCAAAATTATAAAACAAACAATAAAACATTATGAACGAGCTAAATACAGTCTTAAAAACATAGAAGCCACCAGTGTCACCACAGAAGACAGAACAGGAGAACTGACAAGGGCAGTAACATATTGCCCGCCCAGATATAATAATAAATACGTTGACTACACCAACTTCTTGAAGATATTAGGTAATCGATTCCTAGTAGGCGGAGATTTTAAGGCCAAGAATACAATTTGGGGTTCAAGAATTACAACAATCAAAGGCAGGGAACTACAAAAATCTATCAGAAACAATAACTTAATTTGTATAACAACAAGGCAACCTACGTACTGGCCGTCTGATCCTAAGAAAATACCAGACCTAAGTGTCTTCTGCATCGCAAAAGAAATCAACTCGAAAAATATCCTCCTTGAATCATGTCTGGAGCTTACCTCGGATCATACGCCAATACTAGTGATCATCCTAACCTCCGTACGAGGAAAACCAAAAAAACCATCACTCACTAGCAGCGAGACGAACTGGAATACATTTAGGGAAAAACTAGACAAGCTCATCACTCTAGAAATGCCACTAAAAACCAATATAGATATAGAAGAAGCCGTGGAAACTGTAAGTAAAGCTGTACAAGAAGCAGCGAGGCAAGCAACAGCAGACAGAGATAACACACACATCATAGAAAAATGTCCCATAGAATATAAAGAAAAACTCAGCGAAAAAAGGAAAGCTAGAAAAAGATGGCAACTAACAAGGAGTCCAGCTGATAAAGAAAAGTACAACAGACTTGCAAAAGAACTTAAAAAGTTAACATATAAACTAAAAAATGACTCAATACAAGAATACCTCAGAAGATTAACCCCAATCGAAGCCACGAATTATTCTTTGTGGAAAGCTACCCGTAAAATAAAACAACCTAAACTGCATATACCACCAATAAGGAAACGAGACAACACCTGGGCTAGAACTGACCTGCAAAAGGATACGACTTTTGCCGAACAACTACGCACAGTTTTCCAACCTAATTCATCCCAACTACCAGCAGCTGAAGAGGAAATTAACAAACAGCATGAGACTCCGTTTCAGATGGCCTTCACAATAAATAAAACCACTCAAAGGGAAGTAGAAACTGTCATACTCCACGGCATTAGTTTAAAAAAGGCACCGGGATTTGACCTCATCACCGGCAAAATAGTAAAAGAATTGTCCGACAAAGGATTCAAAGTACTAACATACATCTTCAATGCAATTTTACGACTCGAATACTTCCCCTGTCAATGGAAAGTCGCGCAAATAGTCATGATTTTGAAAACAGGAAAACATCCAAACGATGTTGCATCGTATAGACCCATCAGTCTCCTGCCGATTCTCTCCAAAGTTTTGGAAAAAATACTGCTCAAACGGTTAGTACCTGAAATCGACGATCATCAGCTCATACCTACACATCAATTTGGCTTCAGAAAAGGTCACGGAACGATCGAACAAATACATCGATTAGTAAACCAAATCCATAGTGATTTTGAAAACAGGCGCTACTGCTCAGCTGTATGTGTTGATATAAGCCAAGCCTTCGATAAAGTTTGGTACATAGGCTTATTATACAAACTTAAGTGCGTTCTTCCACATCCAGTGTATTCTCTATTAAAGTCTTATCTTACCGACAGAACTTTTTTAGTTAAATACGACGAAGCCTACACCGAATTATACCCTGTCTTATCCGGCGTTCCACAGGGAAGTATCCTTGGGCATATGCTATACTCCATATATACGGCTGACTTGCCAGAAACCGGACAATCAATGCTTGCCACCTATGCCGGCGACACAACAATACTAGCGTCTCATGAGAACCTTATTGAAGCATCCCGGATACTGCAAACGCACTTAGACCAATTCGGAGAATGGCTACAGCGGTGGAGAATTAAGGCCAACGAAATTAAATCCATGCACATCACCTTCGCTTTGAGGCACGGAACCTGACCTCCGGTACTATTAAATGAAACATGCATACCACAGGAGGAGTCAATCAAACGCTTAGGCCTTCACCTGGACAGGCGGTTGACCTGGCGCACACATATTCTCGCCAAAAGAAAACAACTGGACATCAAATTTAGTCAGATGCATTGGCCAATTGGCAGGAAGTCAGAACTGTCTACCGAAAGTAAACTCCTAGTATACAAGACAATACTGAAGCCTATTTGGACTTACGGCGCACCATTATGGGGAACTGCAAGTACATTCAACAGAGAAATGTTACAGAGCTTTCAAAACAAAGTACTTCGAGCCATAGTCAATGCACCGTGGTACGTCCCAAACAGACTACTACCTGCCGATCTAGGCATACACACAATAAGGGCAGAAACCACAAACATCAGCCGCAAATACAAAGACAAGATAACAGTACATCCAAATGAACTGGCAACCACACTACTAAACGACGCAGACGAGCCCAGAAGACTCAAAAGGCATAAGCCAACTGACCTAACGACGCGCTTCACATAAATGCAATACATACTGTAATAAAGTTATATTCGAAATAGATTCCTAGAGAATGCTCACTGGAGCATTACTCTCCCTGACATGTTCTTTTATTAGTATGTAAGCCTTAGATTAAGTATTTCAGTCCTTAATATAGACCGATTGTACAAATAAACGGATATATATAAAGAAAAACGTGCTGGTGGATTAAGCTGCTGTAAACACAACTCAAGGACATGTAGAAGCAAAATGGGCCTATGAGTTTCCTTCAAAATCTGAATTATGTCTTCTTCTTCTTCTTCTCAGCCTTTGCGAACTCATGAACCTCATGAAGATGCTAGACACTTCACAAGTTAGTCTTATGTTTTCAATATAGAGTGATGAAAATTATCTCGTTTGTGTTTTAACCAAAACTTAAATATATTCAGCATTTTGAGAGTGCATGAAAGGAACATCAAGTTTCTGTAATGAACGGGGAAGTCTGACATGAAGCTGGAGGCAGATACCGTACTGCACAGTGTCATAAACTAAGTGCCACCATCTTCAGGGCATATTTCTACCCTGAAGATAGAGGTAGCATATTTCTCCGAAACGTAAATAGCCACTTATTTTCATTAAGGAAGTGCCCAGTTCAAATCTCCGCTGGGTTATCGCCTATCGTGATGTTCCTCAGTGTATCTAGACGAATGCCGGCAAGGAAACCTTGACTATGTCACCCGCCGTTTTCTTCCACAACCTTGCTACTCCGTTCTCATTATCATTCGAACATGACGCCGTATAGTCTACTAACAGAGTCATTCGTATTTATACATACCCGTAACTCATATACCATCTAAGCACATTGTTTACAATGACTCTAGTTGCCATTGGAAACCATTTAGACTAACTCATTGGCCAAACGTTTTAACGTATTTTGTTAAAATAAGCCGTGTTTCATGGCTCAACTCTGTCAAATAGAAACTTCTGATAGAAATGGATTTACGCGTCCTATATTAACGAATGTTTTATTTTTCTAGGAAGTTAGGATTATTCTTCAAGTTAAGTGATTGAATACGGTTTGAACGACCGGGCTTCGAGTCCCAGCGAACTTAATTTTGTAGGTTATTTCATGACGGCGTAGGGCCTATTACAAACAACGACTATGTATCATTGAGTTATATGCAGAATTGTGATTATTAATGGCGGAATTATTGGAAGAATCGTGCCCCCCCTCCAACAGTAACAACTGAAGAGGAACATATAATACTTAAGTATCTTATCTTTTTTAGAACATATATTTTTCGTAAATCTTGTAGTTCTGACATATGCCAAAATGAAAATTAATAGTTATTTGAGTGAAGCTTACATATAAGTTGGATTTTATATTGCAGTCTTTGCTACTCTTAAATAAGAAAGGTAAGGTAGATTCGTGGATTTTCGTTGTATCTAGTTACAGTTTGAAAGATAGCTGTATGGAAGAATCCGAAAGTTCGAAACGTCATGAAGTTTTAGAGGGTTTAGACTTCATTGCTAGGTCTGAAGATAATGCAATTGAAAGTACAAAACAAATATTTGAAAAAAAATGAAATTATTATATATAAACAAATTGAAATTGGTTGTGTCATTGTAGTTGGTTGAGGCACCATGCTACAAGCCGGAAGGCCGCGGGATCCAATCCCGATGAGGTGGATTTTTCAATTTACCTAATCCTTCCAGCCGCACTGTGGCCCTGTGGTCGACTCAGCCTCTAACAGAAATGAGTACCAGGAATATTCTTGTGGGTAAAGGGCGGCCGGCGCGCAGGGCTGTCAACCTTGCCACCCTCTAGGAGCCAATTGTCTAGAAAATGTGGGAAACTCAACATGTCACAACCCTATGGGCCTTCACGGCCTGTTACAGGGATACCTTTACTTTACTTACTAGGATAATAACAATAGATTGGATCTTGCAGAGGAGAAAATTAAAATTTGATGAATTTGCTCACCGCCGTTGGTTTTGTTTGTGGTTAAAAACGTTTCGATTGGAACTTCCGAAGCCAAGTTTCCATGACTCGCCGAAATAAAAAAAAAAAAATCACGTTTAAAGGCACTATCTCGCATTAACCTATGTACTTTGACAAAACGTATATTAAAGTATCTGGTAAATTATTATTAACAGATATGAATATCTTAAAATTTATTATAATAAAGAGAGTATAATTTAGAAATTATACAGTCAGAAAATAAATAAGGATTCTTGAAGTAAATATGAGCTGGACAGATAGGGTGATTCTAAATTATTGTCATGGTTTCCATTTATAGGTCACGGAAATCCCGACAATAATTTGGAATCACGTATTTGGATATGTTACAGCCATGAATATGCATAAAGTATTGTTGTCTTCTGAGTTATGCCACCGTGTAAAGGAAACTCCTGCAGGGGATCTGTAGTTGCAATCGAAATACTACTAAGACGGAGGAAAACCCGTATCGAGATTGCCAAATGATTTACAGTGTAAATAACAGAGGATGATATTGATTCAGAAGTGAGGTTAAGGATCAGGTGTTGCAGATATGTGTGGAGGCTTCAGGTATGTGCTAGTGAAAACAAAGCCAGGACGAGATGGGTCAACTTCTTGTCAACATGTTACTGGGGAGTTGTGATTATTTACTTGCTTTTATTTTAAATTAATTATTAAAAAGTTTAGAATTGTCTTCATCAATAACTTTAATAACAATAAATAACAAGAAGTCATTAACAATGTATACAGGTAAAGCATACGTACATCTCAAAGAAGTCTTGCGAGAAGGAGAGTCAGGTTAACAATATACGGAGATGTATTTGGCAACTTGGGAAGAGAAATTCAGAAGAGGTTACGTCAACATGAGTGTTCAGTTTTCATGTAGATCTTGTTTATGGATAATGCATCCATCAAATTTTTGTATATATCTTGACGAATTAGACATTAAGGATCCAGGAAGTGTCACTTCGTTTCTTGTAAACGATTTAGAGACTAAAAATTTGTTAAACGTTTGAAATGCGGCGTCTGTACTGTGCCCATCACCCAGTATTGAGTATCCTCGTTATAATTTATGACATTGCGAAGAATGTTGTAATAATTATACTGAGGACTAAGGAATAATCCATCTTTTTAAGATTCAGATGTATAATTAACAGAGGAATCAGAAATATGTTCAAGATGTTTGACAGCGTTATGTTCAGCACGCTATATTACATAACAGTCAAGATGAATAATTCTGAAAAACCATTAAACTGAGGTTTAGTTAACGCATATAATGCAAGCATTCTTTAAAAGAAACATATACATGTTCAGTTGATTAGAACAGAACATCAATTCTCACAGAGGGGAATTTTCATTAATTCCAAATTCAGTTGAATCTAGCGATTTAATTTTCTTTAACCAGCGCACCTCAGGTACTTATTTTAAAACTTATCTATTAACAATTCAAGAGGTTGTTCATTCCCCCACTATTGTCCTTAGCAATTTGAAAAATCGCAGTTGTGAATGTTGTCAGGTTTCCTTCTCAGGTGGCTGGAATCAGTGGTATTCTCCGTGGAAATCTCCCTCACCTGACGTGTAGTGAGCACTGTGGTGTTCTCCACCTCCGTGATGGCCTCCTTCCCCAGATGTGTAATGCTCTTCGTGGTGTTCCCCAGACCCACCGTCGTGACCCCCGTAGTGGAATTCTCCGCCTGTCAGTGCCGATGTGAACTTGCCGTCTCCCTCTGTGCCAGCACTCTCGTGGTCCTTCCTCTCCGAGCCGGCCCCTTCATGTTCCTCTTCATCGTCGCCAGAGGCTCCGGAGTGGGCGCCCTCGTAGTGACCCCCTCCACTGTGCCCATCCTTGTAGTTGCCACTATGGTGGAACTGGCCTCCAGTCTCACCTCCTTGGGCCTTTCCGTAGGAAGAATGCGTTTCGAACCCATAAGCATCTCCATCCTTCTTGTGGTAGCTGTCAAATCGTTGATAGCCGTCATCTCCTTTGCTGTCCTTGGTGAGCAAGTAACCGACGTCACCATGGCCACCTCCTCCGGAACCGTGATGGCCACCAGTGCCGGCAGCTTGAAGATCAAAGCCTGGGGGAGGAAGGGCTCGCACTTCACGTACAGTGGATTCTACCAGAAGATTGTCTCCTTCGTCGTCTTCATCTATCGGATAGGGACACGACATGCCTGCAAGAAGCAGGAGGCCGAAGACTTTCCAGCTCACAGATGAGCCTGCCATGTTCAGTGGCTTCTGTCAAGGAAATAAATGGGCATAAGAATGTGACATAGGCTATTTTTAAGAAATCTTATGGGTACATGTGAATGGATCAAAACAAGCTTGCGCCACAGCATACACAGGAAACGGTACTTTCTGCCTGAGTAGGTAATTGCTAAATGTCATTCTAAAAACATTGTCTCCTACTAAAATCTTTCGAACAGCTTAACGAGAGCCGAAAGCCTGCCGATGTTTCTTTATCGCGTAATAGAACGATTGTGTCTTGGTGTCTCCACCTTATCGTGGTGAGGGGGTTTGAGTATGCCAAGGACCCTGAGAGCTATACCAGCGGTAGCGTAGCTACTGGCAGAGCCTCCCCTGCTGGACAGATCAAAGGGTAGGCATCAGACGAAGAGAGACACCAAAAACCAAAAACTGATGCCGGAAGCAGCGTCATCAGCAGCGACTTGAAGCACAGAGCAAATGATGCTCGAGATGGTTCAAGTTCGTATAGCAACAGGCGTGACCAGAGTGGTTTGAACGGCTGTTGTACTGCGATGTGGAAAGCAAATGGAAAAACTACCACATTATCACTTTTCCTGGATAGTCTCTTTCCAAAAACAGAAGATCTCATTAAGTGGAGAAACTGTTTTGGAAGAGACTGTGGACCTGTCGTCTGACAGATTACTGATGATGATGAGAACGATTGTATCCATGCGACGCGCTTGGCGTGTCGGATTCAGAGTCGAGTAAATTTTATATGCAGACAGATAGCAAAGTTTCCCCTGGCCTTAATTAAGTAAAATGTCATAAAGACTCATGCGGGTGGAGGTATAGCTCCCCTCATTCTAACCTCGTCGGTAGGTGGGAGGGGTCAGATTAAACTCCCGGCCGATTTGCTCTCGGGAAAAACTCTTGTAACCATAGTATAGGAAGCCGGGTGGGCCTCAGAGACCATCGGGATGCTGCGGTGATGTAACGATAGCGACTCAGCTAACCTGGCTTCTAGTGACATGTATATGAGAGAAAGATGGGATACGAGAAATGACGTAAACAAGGATACACCTGTAGAACCTAGCAGTTGTTGCCGTCCTTCGCAGGGTTCCGAAGGATTATGAGGTGCGAGTTTTCGAATGACTCCTACTTTTGCTACCAAAACATTTCTTAAAGCCGCGCCATAGCTCAAGCGGTTAGTCGCTGGCTTTCCACCGTGGCGGCCCAGGTTCGATCCCGGGGTCTGGTCAAGTGGAATTTATGGTGGACAAAATGGCACTGGGACCGGTTTTCTCTGAGTACTTTGGTTTCCCCTGCCAATCTTCATTCCACCAAATTCTCCATCATCATAATCACCCAGGGAAGGTTACAATAGGCCAATCAGTGGCCGCCGTGCCAAGTGGACCCAGTCGGACACCGCAATAAGCGAATAAAAAAACATTTTTTTTTTATAAAATATCACCATTCAAATATCAGAGTCAAGTGTATTAATTCTTCACTTTCACTCTGGCATTAAAATTGTTGGCACCATCGTTATGTTTTTATTTTCCATTTTCGTAAGAAACATCATTTTAAAAATACGCATTTTTATAGATTGATCACCATACAGAATTTCAGGCTCTAATACTGCTCCCACCTAACATGTTCGCATGGTGGCCATGTTGATACTGTTAATGACAGAAACGTGAATAATATGTCCAATAAGATGAATACTTGTTCGGAGTTTAATATCAGTCGGAAATTTAGTGTCTGTAATCATATTGATAGTTAAATCACAACTAGAAGATGTAGAGAATGATTTAAGAGACCTCAACTTTAGAGACGGAGGTAAGTGATAAAAAAGAAACTTTCAAGAGACAAAGACACTCGGAATATAAAAAACTGAGTTAATTATCTTGATACAAATAATGGGAGCAGAAACGTTTAGAAAGTTGTATACAAGCATTATTAAATATAAGGAGAGTTATCAACCTAAAACTAAGTCGATAAAAGATGGGAATGATAACCTTCTTGCAGATCCCTGAAGCATTATGTAAATACAGTAAACCCTCGTTAATCCGGATGCTGGATAATCCAGACAGAATTATGAAAAATTAAAAATTCTGTTCACAGTTTAATACATACTGTGAAATAGTACATATGATATTTAGGAACAAGAGTGATTAGGGCAAGAGGATTTTTCGGGCTGTGTTGAGATGAGCTTGAGAGACTCTCTCGTAAATCATTTCTCTTTCTTCCAGCCTCCACACCTTCACCCTTCCTGTTTTTCTTCCAACTTCTGGCTTACCTTCGAACATTTTCTTACCTGCACTTGTTTCATCCTTTCAATTTACGTAACCCAAAAACACTCAAACCTTCTCCTTTTTCTATCCACTCCATGTCGGGAATTTGTATAATTTTGTTAGTTCTTGATTAGATCTGATTCTTTATGCCTCTGTCTCAGTCATCGGTGCGAATTTTTTTCCCCTTGGCACTACAGCCCCAGTGGGCCTAGGCCTACCTCCATGAACTTCTCAGTTCACTTCGGTTTTTCTAGATCTTACACATTCGATGGGACTCCTTGGGCGGGTGATCAGCTCGTCGCAAGGCCTCTACCTGTACACAAACACAGAAAAACGCACACACACACAATAAACATCTATGTCCTGAGTGGGATTCGAACCCACGATCCCGGTTTCCAAGCGAGCGAAGACAGTACATGCCTCAGACCGCTCGGCTACCGTGACCAGCCATCGGTACGAATATTTTCTTAAAAAATGTATTCTCCGATGTATTTAGAACGGGCTTATACTTCTCAGTCTTGGGTCGTGTTTCGGATCCTAACACAGACTACAGTTCCGTAATACAAAATGCATCAATTAAAAGACAACTGAAACACCAATCACGTACTCTGGCATAGTGGTCAAATGAGAAACTGTTTTCTCTGTGGACTCTTCCAGGTGTCCTCGTGTGATTCGAGTTAATGTGAACCTGGCTGCTAGGCTGCTACTCTCACCAGTTGCTCAGAAGCTATGAAGATGCCAGGAAGTTTTTGATTAACGAGAAGAACACTTAGTTCATTCTTGACTGTTATTACTCATTAAATCCAGTTTTATCTCATTTGTGTAGGATTTTGATATGCTTAACCTGACAAGGCAGTACCGAATAAGACAACAATATCACCTAGAAAGGTAACGGTAAAGTTGTCCCTGTGCTTAACTAGTTAAGCACCACGCAATGAAGGCTTATGGGGGAGTGGATGTATAGATCCATATTTTTTTTACCTCAGCTCTAGATGGAGGTCAGTGGTCAGCCTCACACCCCGGCCGCTTTACCCTGTGGGAAAGAGCCCCCCGGTACCCATTGTGTAGGAGGTTGGGTGAACCCCAGAGCCAGTCTGGAAAACGTGGAGGAGTGAAAATTCTTGATACTACGGGGATTCGAACTCCGACCCCTCGGTCGTCCAGCCCGCAGTTAGTCGCTATACCGACTACGCTACCCCGGCTCGCATTTATATCACCTATAAGCTTGAATATATTCTTGTACCTTGGGTTGCGTTTTAAATGGCACACCCTGTATTAGTTTCACATTCTAAGTACGTTTATACATATACATGAGATTTACGATCCGGCACTTATACACACATTTGATAAATGAATATATCCACTAATTCTGAAAGAGCATAGACTGTATGAATTTTATAGGATGTAATGAAGAAGCTATAAATCTTAATTCTCCTATCTCCCGGATCAGAAATGTGAACGATTAGACATGCATCATTCTGGTTATGATTAATGAAGATAAATTGCAGGAATGTGGGGGTGTGAAATACAGAAACTGTGAGTACCAGCACAGCAACAAAATGTACTAATGGATCTAGCGTCGTAATTGACTGTCTTGGTATCAGCACGCAATCCAAGCAAATCTGACATGTCACGGTGGTTTTATTATTCAGCTTCACTGAGGATGAATGAACATTTATTGGAATGCTTAGTGCCAGAATAAAGTTGTGAAATGAAGACTAATGCTGTTCCTAGGATAATCTCTGAATTACGTTTACTGTATGAAAGGGTAAAGTTATCCCTGTGCTTAACTAATTAAGCACTACACCACGGAGGCGTGTAGGGAGGGGATGTACAGATCTACGTATTCTTGACTACGGCACCAGTTGGAGGAGAGTGGTCAACTTCACGTCCCGGCCGCTTTAATCCCCGAAGAAAGAGCCCTAATTACCCATAGGATAGGAGTCTGAGTGGGCCCCAGAAAGGGTATTGACAACATGGAGAAGAGAAAAAATCTCACTCATACTGGGACTTGAAATCCGAGCCCTCGGCCGTCCAGCACGTAGCCAGTCGCTATACTGACTGCGCTAACCCAGCTTCTGCACTTACTATATATACACTTTTTCTTTTCTATTTTTGATTTTTACTTCATTTAATTTTTTTTAGATGGATGTTTAGCCCGTTCGGGGCCCAGGACTTTTAATCAGTTCCGTAATCTTTTTTTACAGGAGATAGGACCCCTTGGACGGGTGATCAGCCCTTCGCAAGTCCGCTACCTAAACACAGAACAACACAGAATAAACGCATACACACACCAAAAATCAATGTCCTGAGTGGGATTCGAACCCACGATCCCAGTGTCCGAGCGAGCGAAGACAGTTCATGCCTCTTTTTTTTTAATGCTAGTGGGGTGGGACTAAGTCACTTGTACTGCGGCCACTTCTGGCCTATTGTACCAGCCCTAGATGACAGGTGAGGGTGATTGTGGAGCAATTGGTGTAATGAAGATTGGCAGGGGAAACCGAAGTACTCGGAGAAAACCTGCCCCAGCGCCACTTTGTCCGCCACAAATCCCACGTGACCAGACCCGGGCCGCCGCCGTGGAAAGCCAGCGACTAACCGCTTGAGCTGTGGCGCGGCCTCTAGTTCATGCCTTAGACAGCGCGGCCAATGTGACCGGCGGACATTTAGTTTATACCGAGAGAGTTCATATAGCTTTTGACTCATATTCGGAGGACGCTCAGTTCGAATCTCGATCAGGACATCGGTTATACTTTCTGAGGTTTCTCGTGGATTTCCTCAGTCATTTTTGGCAAATTCAGGGATAATGTCGCAATTAGGCCACGGCCGTTTAATTTAAATCGTTTTTCTATCATCTAATCATTCAACATTATGTAGTGCAGCTAGTGAGGGCGCCGTAAAATAATGTATATACATACTTTTTATGCGGGTTGAGTCTCAGTAACTTTTGACATATTTTCAACGAAAATTGTATAGCTATCATTGATAATTGTTGTTCGTTTTGTTACAGTGACTTAATTATCACTTTCGTTGTGTAATTTAGCTACATGCTTTCACTAGTCGCTACTTTAAGTTGACAAGAACGTGAATGTAGGCCAATGCCCGCCTAAGTTACAAGCTAGCAGATCCTATAGTGCCAGCAGTTAGGCGCGAAATTCTCACCGCAGGTCCTCAGTCTCAACCCCGGGTGAACATATGCCCTAAGTCTCACTGGAGAAGACTCCTCCTGCCCTGATCAGGCATCACATTTATCATATACTCGGTACAAAAGTTAGGGGCTTGGTTCATGACCAGCCACTTGACTCGTTACAGGGCTAGGAAGTGAGCTTTTTATTTCTGTTACCTAACTAACCACCTGGTTAATTAACACCGCGGAGCAGAGAAGCTAATTTATGCTCAGCTAATAAATAAACTCACAATTTATCTAGCCCGAAGATTCAGTACCACTTTCATAACAGCCACCACCGGTACCTCCATATTTCCCCAATTTATTTCCTTAAAAATCATTTTAATATTATCCTCCCATCTGCGTGTATATACTGTAACATCTTTCTTTATGTTTCCGATTAAATTTCATATGCGTTTCTTCTGTCTCTAGTTATTTTTAAAAAGCGGATATTACTAGAATTAGGAAGAAATTGATTTATCTGAATAAACATGCATGGGGATTACAGAAGAATTTAGATCTGAAAATAATACATTTCAAAAAGCTAATTACACTTGCAAAGAATGTCGCCTTCTGGGACGTAAAGCCATGTATTTTGGTATGTATTTAACTATGTTTCGGACGAACTTACCATGTTTCTACCCTGAAGGTGGATGCAGTACGTTCTTTCGAAACATCGGTAAATACATACCGCATATATATGACCTAACATCCAAGAAATTGTCCTCTTTCATAATCACGGCTGTGAGAACTTAAAATTTCATAACACAATTACTTTTTTCGTAAAGTTTCTCAATTAAATTTTATATTATTTGTTAAGGTTGTATATAAAAATATCTACTTTTATAGATGCCAATATTTTTGTCGCGTTCCTTTCCTTTAACGTCACTGTGTAGCTATACCTGTTATGTAACAGCAAGCGAAGCGGTTCGCCAAGATGTCGCTGCAACGTGGAACTTAAACTGTATGCCGTACACCATGCATTTCACAGGGTTTTATAAACCTGGGCAGCCTATGAAATTTTCCCACCCCTCTCTCTCTCTCTCTTACGCTTTCATTCATCGGAACTAGACGCTGCAAAGTTCTGGGCTTGGAGGAGTAGCGAATAGCGGAAGGGTGGAGTAAGTACATGGAGATTAATATGTTTTACCTGAACTTTCTTTTTATTTCAACATTTTCTTTTTCTTCATTACCCCTCAACGCTCTTATAAGCTTGTATCGCTGTGTGAACGCGGTTTCTCATTTGTTTCGATAAATTGATTAGTTATAAAATGTTAAGAAGTTGACAAGTCGTTCTCGCAATGTTAATCATGAGGAACTGCGTCCGCCTCTCGTTTTGTTGCAAAAATCCAAGATACGTTATATTAATGGTGGGAGTGACATACACATACACACCCCATCTGAAACTTCCTCAGCACTCAGTCATTTGTAAACTCTGATATGTTACATAACGTGACAGTCATTAGTCACAATAAATTATCCATACCACAGAAATGTAACCTAATTTTGTCGTAATCCCCATGTCCTGGACATATTGCGAATATAATAAATAATTAGTTTCTGCTTTTACAGCCAAACACTCAGAACAATGAAGTGTCAAGTTCTATTTACAAAACACAAAGCTCATGACCGAGAAGTGTGTTATACAATAATGATTTCGGTGAAGAAATATTGTCTACTGAGACAGAAACGTTATTCGAACGAAATGTGACCACTATAGTTTACGTCTAACATTAGAAGCTAATGATCTGACTTAGGAGCTTTCGCGCCATCTATGTGCAACGTCGGTCACTATTTTGTCTTCGTATCCTTCATAGGACACTACATGTTTCGTCCTAATTGGCCATCTTCAGGTGTACAGGTTGTTATGGTTAATGGTTCTGCTGCTTAATGTATTGCGGTTTTCTTTCCACCTATTGTAATTGCCTCTGGTTATTTTGGTTATGTGCTTTACTGTCATTAGTCACTATTAGGTGGCTGTTGTAAAATGAACAAGCCTCCATCCAAGTAAAAATCAGACATATGCTCTTTGCGATTAATCCCTAGGATTTTAGGGGGATTAGTGTCTCAAAATATGGCTGGATTCTACCGGTTTAAGGTAAGGTCCAAGGACAACCATGATCAAGGAAGTTTAGGTTCCATAAAAGACAAGAATTGCCATACATATAGAGTAGGTCCTCCCTTAACGTCGTAGTTACGTTCTTGTAAACTGTGACGTTATGTGAAACGCCGTTAAGCGGATCCACTTTTACCATAAGAAACTTATGAAATAAGCAGGTTACGTTCCACAGCCTTTCTTCGCCCCATAACGTACATTAAATGTAGGCAATATGATTGTTATTGTAAATACTTGTATATTCTAGGCCTTAAGTGCATGTAATTATAAACTACATTCATGGTTATTTTACATTTAGTGTGATGTATTTATGACCGCCTCTGTGGTCTAGTGTTCAGAGTTCCTGGCTATAGATCCAGAGGTCCCGGGCTCGATTCCCGGCGCTACTAAATTTTCTGATGAACAGTGGGTCTGGAACGGGCACCACTCGGCCTTGTGAGCATAATTGAAGAGGTACCTGAATTGAAAAGTAGCGGCTCCGGTCTAGAAAACCGAGATTAACGGCCATGGGGATTCGTTGCGCTGACCACGCGACACCCTCTATCAGCTAAAGTTAGCACTAACTTCGCCGACAAGCGGCGGTAGCTTGGTCGGTATAGTTCGCTTGCGGACTAGAGCAACGGAGTTTGTTTGTTTGTGATATATTTATCCACAAATGGCCGGAGCTGAATCGAGCCAGAGGTGGATGAGGACCCAGTGATATCAACATTAAACACCTGTTTTGGGCGGGTAACCTCCACTTCGACCGTTTCCTTAAACTCTGGGATGAAGAACGGTGTAATAAAAAGTTAACACGACGTCGTGTGGGGTCTTGGTATGAAAACAGTATCAGCGTAGTAACGAAACAACGTCAACTGGGACAAACTTAGGCGAGGAATTGCTGTACTTTTTTCCGGGATGTAACCCCGCATATTCTGGCGGAATTTGAACGACTCTTCGGAGACCCTTCGACCCTGAAGGTGAAGTCACTACGATCCTAAAAAGTCGGTACATTTTTATCAGCCGACACGGCGTCACATCCCAATGGATAGTACTCGACTTGTTTTTGTTTTTTTAATAGTAATATAAGATTTAATAAATACCGCTCAAAGTGCAAACACTAAAAAGCGTTTCAAGTATAATCTGACATAAGTATTATGGCGTATAGACCCGTTGCTAAGCAGTGAATCTGTAAACACCGGCCGTTGCTAGATAACGTCCGCAACATACACGCACGCAACAATATAAGTACGGCGTTTTCTATGCGGTCAGCGCCGTGACCGTTGCTATGCAGCGACGGGGTAGACACTCCTCGATAACAATAGAGGGTCTGTGTTCCCTGCGTGGTCCGTGCCAAGCCCATATAGGAGGCAGTGAAACTGTTCGACAGGATTTTCTTCCTCAGGAAGACGTCGTACAAGGCAGTTGACTAGTTGAAGCCTTCATGTGTTATCATTGTTCGTAGTTACGAAGTGTTATAGTTACAGTAAGATTGTGTCACCACTAATTGTAGTTACAACCTGTAAGTTGTTAATAAACCATTTTCTTTCCCCTTGGCACTACAGCCCCAGTGGGCCTAGGCCTACCTCCATGAACTTCTCCGTTCACTTCGGTTTTTCTAGATCTTACACATTCGGTAGGACTCCTTGGGCGGGTGATCAGCTCGTCACAAGGCCTCTACCTGTACACAAACACAGAAAAACGCACATACACAAACTAATTATCCATGCCCTGAGTGGGATTCGAAACCACGATCCCGGTTTCCAAGCGAGCGAAACAGTACATGCCTAATAAACCAATTACCAACACAAATCCCGTCTCTAGTCACCAATATACGAGTACGTGACAATATTATTCACAAGCAGGAGAATTTTTACATAAATTATTATTATATAAACCAGAAGTTTTGTACAATTTTCTCTAATGTGAATCTTCGCAACCCAGTAGTTGCTTTATATGAAATCAGATATGCAATAACATTTCAGGTTCTTTAGATTAATATCTACTGTTTTGTGGCACCACTTAGATTTTGGATATTTTTCGACGTTTCGAAAGAGAGTTCAATCTCCGTCTGCAGGATAGGTGTGTAAAATGTTAGGGCCGTATATTGATGGTGTCATTTTTGCTCTCTCACCAGAATTTGTGCTGGCCCATGTACCAGTGATCAGTAGCCAGTATAATTTGTTAAATGGGGTAAATTTCAGTGGACATTCCAAGTACAGGGTCTACCATTTAAACAACGTCCCAAATGACAATCACGTCTACTCGTATGTTACAGATAAGAAATCAGAAGCTGTTCCGCGTGTGTAATGAACTCTTCCAACTATTCTCGTGACACTCGAGCCAAAATCATCATGGTTCCTAGGCTACTGCTGTCGTAGCTGCGCGGAAACCCTGCAGATGCAAGCGTGTTATGTTCGTGAGTAGAACACGTGTTCATTCTTAAACGTCATTTCACATTAAACCTGTCTTCTTCTGTTTGTGAAGCATTTAGCATTGCGTACCCCGACAAGGAAATTCCAAAAGAAAAAAAAAACGTAACCGCTAAGGTTGCGTTTTAAATGGCACATGCTGTATATTAGAAGTCCATCCATTGGTTCAAATGTTATTAAGGGAAGCTGACATGAAAACTGACGCGCTACTCAACAAGTTCTATGCGGCAGAGTCGCTTCAGAGTAGCTGATAATCGTTCAGGTCATAGAGACATTTTTCGGATGTTGTGGAGTTCGGACGTTCATTGCCTTTTTTGCTAGAATCCGCCAGAGGATCCGACAAATTATAAAATTAATCGTTTTAAACCATTTGAAAATTAAAATAAAAGTCAGTGCCACATTGCGACTTACTGTCAGTCAGTCAGTCAGTCTTGATGTCCAGCCCTATCTGGGGCTTATGACCAGATATTTATTACTGTTTGACAGTTACGGTCTTGTTATTGTGGGGCTCCCTCTCTGAGGAGAGGACGGGTCTGTCTTTAACAGAGTAATTGTCTGTGGTACTAAGTCATTTGTTATAATGTAAAGTCTATTTACATTTTACATGTTAAACATCATAATAAATATATAAGAAATATATGCAGGGCCTCTATATAAATTCATTTCTCCTACAGAATATACAGGGTGTCCCAGGAGGAATGTGCCAAACTTCGGGAGGGTGTTCCTTATGTTAAAGTATGCCGATATAACCCAAAACACCCCTGTCCAAAGTTGAACGGTTACGGAGATAATGGCCCAAGAAAAGTGTGGTCTTCTGGCAGGTCCAAGCACTGTACCTCGCTGTACCTCTCAGCTGAGAGCCCTTATCTATGTTTGTCCTTGAGTGCGATGATACTCCCTAGCCGTGCTTATGTAGTTGGCTCATACCAGAACGCGCAGTCAGCACGTTACGTCATCGCTCGCCAGTCATGTGTTATGTATACTGCTTGGAAACCTAAGGACAATTATGACATGGCGAGCGAGTATTTTGTACTTCAATTTTATGGCTTTCCGTCACTCACAAGTTGGTTTGATGTTACGTACATTATTAACATTACAGAATCCACATATTCCTGCCAGTTTTAATATGTATTTTGTAATCAACAAGTGTGTAACCCCGGTCAAAGTTTGACACTTCTCGGGCCATTATCTCCGTAACCGTTCAACTTTGGACATAGGTGTTTTGGGTTATATCGGCATACTTTAACATAAGGAACACCCTCCCGAAGTTTGGCACATTCCTCCTGGGACACCCTGTATAGAAATTCAGTTCGTACCTCACAGGAAACACATAAGTCTCCGCTACAAAACCAAACCGGTTAATTCTGTTTAGGGAAAAAACAGTTGTTTGTTGTGAGAACCATACGGAACACAGAGATACTCTCCGTGGGCAGAATTCAGGGTTTTAGTGTATTAAAGTTGGGGGTTCATATAGTAACCACTGGGCTTTAGAGAGTTAAATAAATACTCTAATATTATCTTCCCATCTACGCCCATGAATCCCAAGTGATCTCACACGTAAACTTGTGTTCTCTTTTAGACAAGTCTAATTATATGTTGATGCTATGATTAATAATTTGTTCTGTCGTTTGACAGTAATGGAGGTTCTTAAGCTTCAGTTAACTTTAGTGGTCCTGGAAACACACGAAACTATAAGTGTTTCAAACCAAGTTGTAGTCCCATAGCTGTAGATAGTGGCTAGTTTATAGATCCAGTTTTCCGAAGTTAGATACGCTTGGGATGAATTTTGTAACTCAGTGTCTAGAAAATGACACCAGATCTCAAGTAGTTATATTTTTGCCTATTTTATATGACTACATGCGCCGAACAAATTTCGTGAAACTGTAGTCAGGAACTCAAGGAGATCAATGCGAGAGTGATTCGCTGGAATTTCCAGGGCGATTCAAAGAGTAACTGTACTTTGACGAATTGAGGTCTCTGACCTATGGCCATTCACAATTAATTAATTCTGAAATGTGAATCTTATAGAGAGCTGGTATGACTCCTTAGGTGGGTAATCAGCCCGTCGCAAGGCCACTACCTAAACATGACTACACAAACACAGAATAAATGCAGGCAGATATCCACGTCTGGAGTAGGATTAGAACCCAAGATCCCAATGTTTGATAGGGCCTAGTCATTTTACGAAAGGGCAATTTCACGAACGAAATAAGTATAGTAATGTAAGATTTGAGGTTTTCACATCAGTGACTATGAAGAATGTCGTCTTCTGGGATGTGGTTCCGTGTAGATATTGTGTAAACCGACGTTTCGGAGGAACATATAACCTCCAATTTCAGGGTATTAAAATTCGCGAGCGAATCCTGAAGATGGAGGCGATACGTTCCTCCGAAGCATCGGTTTACACAATATCTACACAGCGTCACATCCTAGAAGACGGCATTCTTCAAGTACAGTAATATTTACAAAGTTGTTGACAAAGAAGTAGTGAGAATTTTCCTACCGGGTTTCTCCATCCCGTGAAACAGCACGTGCCCAAATCTAAACTATACACGTACATCCCTTCCAGTCTTGTTCCCCGCGATTTACATAACACGCTGGGCCTGCTGTTAATTCATTTTCACATGTGAAACTCATAGCCGCAGAATTATGATTTATATCTTCTTCATAGCATTAAATATACAGGTTCATATATTTAAATCGTATATAGAATTTCTCTCTGGAACCGGGATAGCTCAGCCGGTATAGCGACGGGCTGATCTGCTGGGGTTCGATTCCCGGCAAGGACAAGAGATTTTTCTCCACCTTACAACGTCGAGACTGGATCTGGAGCTCACACAGCATTCTACGCGATGGGTACCAGGGATAGAGCAGCCCAAGCGTGAAGCTGACCACTAACCTCCATCTAGTGAAACGGTCAAAATGATGGAGCTGTACCCCCATTCCCCTATACGTCTTCATTGTGTGGTGATGAATTAATTAAGAACGACAACATTACCTTTATCTTATAGAATCTCTCTAAGATACCTTGGCCTCCTGTATTTTAAGAGTCTCCTTACTACTCAGATATACTGCACATACAGTCTGGTATTTGATTAAGGTACCCGGAGCACCAAGATATTATTATTTTATTATTATTATTAGAGGGGGTGGGTTTCCCCATGCACTTAGACCAGTTATTGGTCCATTGTGCGTCCCCCTTTAATTTATACTGTCGCCATACCCTACCGGTACTGGTGCGTGCTATCAGCCCCGTTCAGTCAACGAAGTCGGCCGTCGGTACCTGATATTTCCCCCATCTACCAGAGGCATTAGAAACTACTTGGGCGGGAAATTGTTGCCTAATTTTGCTCAGGGGTCTCATAGAGACATGAGGATCTTTTACGTGCCGTAAATCTACGACACGGGACCCACGGCTTAAAGTCCCTCCCGGAGGACTTGTTCCCCGAATTTTCCGCCCTTAAAAATTCCTCGACCTCCGCCGGGTTTGAACCCGCGTACCTTGAGGTGGGAACGTTACCCCTAGACTCGGAGGCCGCTGAGCACCAAGCTAACTAAATGGCGTCATAATGCTGAAGTCTAAATTTGGCAGTCTGGAACTGCGCGTCTATGGCCATGCGCCTTAGACATCATAACGAAATACTGTTAATGAGAAGGGACAGCTTAAGGATAGTTAATAATCAAGATCAGTTAATTTCTAGCTTATTTCCTGCCTTATGGGAAATATAGGCTTACAAGTCAACAATTCTGTGTGTGTCTGTACGTCTGTGTGTCACATACGCTATCTTTTAAACTAGTTGACCGATTTTCACGAAACGTATTATGAAGATTAGAGCCTATCACGATGTTGTAGATATTAATTCCTACTACAACTATAACAACATGAGGGACGGGCTAACTTCTGATATGAGAACGACTAGTGGCACTTAATATAGGTCCAGAACGATACGTGGTATCAAAATTTGAGTTTCTCATAGTGGTTGTTATGAAGAGTCCTGTATTCTGGCATATGATGACGTGTAGTCTCTTTAAAATCAACCGACATTTCGATGGGACATTTCTCTACCTTCAGGGTCGAAGAATAAGCCAAGCAAGAAACCAGCATGAAGCAGTTAGCAAGCAAATCCTGCCTTCTTGCATGGCTTGTGTTTGAACCGTGAAGATGTTGGTGACATATTCTTCCGAAACGCCAGTCTACTGTTGACGGGCTACAAGGCGTTACATCACAGGAGACAGGACTCGTCAATGATAATAGATACTCAAAAAAATATAAAACAGAATTAGCTGATGTAATTTCTCGTAGAATTTTAAGTAACGACATGGCGGCCAAGTTAATTTATTTGGCTATCGGTTTGATGGCAATAACAGGGGAACCATTCTAGTCAGGAATGTGGGGTTTGGTACGGAGATGAATTATGAACATATATACGCATTTTATACCAAATATTGTTTGTAGGTCTGCAGTTACGAAGGAGAGTCAGTAAATAGGACACAAATAAATATAAAAATTAAAACATATGTTATTCATACCTGGAAAAAATATTTATTGATAGTCATACCCGGAAAAAAAATTTATTTCTCGACATAGCCTCCATCAATATTGATACACTTGTCCCATCGCTTTACCAGCTCGTCGAAACCCACAGCATAAAAGTCTTCTAACTATTGTCTCAGCCACTTCGGCACATCTATTTCAACCTCTTCGTCATCAGCAAAACGTTTGCCACCGAGGTGGGTTTTTAGCTGATCAAATAGATGGAAGTCTCTAGGGGCCAAGTCCGGGCTGTAAGGCAGATGTTCAGAAACTTCCCACTGTAGTTCTTGAATTCACTTTTGGGTTACTCGGGCTGTGTGGTCTGGCATTGCCATGATGAAGCACTGCCCCTCTTGCCAGTTGGCCTGCATATTATCTGCGGATTGCATCCCGAATCTTCAAAAGAACTTCACAGTAAGATGCAGAATTCACGTTTTCATTACGCATCTGAAAATGAGCTAATATTACTCTCCGAGAATCCCAAAGCACAGTAAGCATAACCTTCCCAGTTGATGGCGTAACCTCAAATTTCGAGCTTTTTGGTTAAAGGTGAACTGGGATCTTCCCATTGCATTGAAGCAAGCTTTGGTTTGGGTTTGTAGTGATTCGCCTAGCATTCCTCCCCAGTAACAATCTTGTTAAGCGTATTTTCTCCTTTGTCTGCATACAGAAAGAGATGTTACAAGGACAGACCCATTTGTTTAATTTTTTCTCGATCATTCAGTTCCGTGAACACCCAACCTGAGCACACTTTCCGAAACTTCAAACGCTCATGCATTGTGCACAACAGAACTATGTTCTTCGGTAGTATATTCCTCAAACACGGTCGCCATTTTGACTACTGAAACCAGCCTCCGAACATGCGCATGCGCGCCTGCTACCTAGACTGTCATGAAGCTGGACTGTGCTGCTCCCTAGTGATACACCTAGGAAAACTGTTACATCCATACAGCTGTTTTACTTCCATTTGTGTCTTATTTACCGACTCTCTCTTATATGAACATGGTGACGATGCCAATCTTTCAGATTCTAGCCGCCAAGTTTAACATATAAGCAGTATGAATTTACACTATAGATTCTTTACAGTAATAAACTATATTATTATTATTATTATTATTATTATTATTAGAGTAAAAGTTCCGTAGGGCTAAAAGTCTGTGCAATAGGAAATTTGGCTGTATGAGCTGTTCTTGGAAATCGTGTTCCACAAAATTACAACCTACACGTTCACTGCCAAGGAAACAGTGAATCTCATGCAAACTTCATGAAGTTATGAAGATAAATGTGAGCAAATTTCACAGTGAATGTCGAATTAAGATTGTTAAAAAAGGGAAACAGTTGGTGCGGCATCTCTTAAGACTTTAGAACCCAAACGTCACACTCACCACCAGAGCCACCGTATCAAACGTTCGCTTGCGGAAGTTAACTTTAACATGCTTCGTAAGGGAAAGGCCCGTGGCGGTAGTTCAGGCTTCAGCGACTCCACCATCACTTTGCTTTGTGAACAAAAAATAGAGAAAAGAGGTAACATTTTTCTCTTCTCTTTTATTTATTCTTCTTTTTGTTGTTCTGATTAGTCCGAGTGACACAATATCGTGTTTCGGACACTGAACTCTTGACCATTGAACCATAAAACAAAATACCCTGCGAAGTTCGAACTTGCATTGTGTTGTATAATGGTTATGTTAGCAATATGCTGCAGTGTTATGTTCAGCTGCAGTAATAATAACAACAATAAAAGTAGCTTATCATCTGTGGTTGTGGCACACATTTTTTTTTTGCCCCAATTCTCTTTTTTCTCCTTTAAATGATATTTTTCTATAGCGAAACCACCTCGCACAATTCCTATACTGCAGTTACGTTGAAGTAGAGCAGCTTTTTATTATTATTACAATGTTACTCTCTCCTCTCCTTCCCTTATTTTGTTTCCTTTCTTTCACTAATTTCACGTAACAGGAGAACAGGGATTTTTATTTGCTCGTTTCTATAGAAAGATACTGTTTCCCTCTCATTCATTTCTCGAATACCGTCGTCATTATTCCATTCGCTTTCATTCGGAGCAAGACTGGGAATATAGTTCTCCTCCATATGTGGAGCGTTCATACAATACTGTCACTTGCATGAGTGTAAATGGACGGGGTTTGGAGTGATGATTGGACTTAGTCATCACTTACTGATGGTAACCGCAAGTAACTATATCAGCCTCACTGGTTTACACACTAAAGCATACATAAAGTCTTATATGTCTTCACTAGTCGTTTCCTGGTAACGGGTCTTAACACTTTCCTCTGCTTAGGTCCTTACCGTCTGGCGAATATCCCTTAGCTGAACTATGCTTTAACATTTTCCCTCTCGGACCGCACAGAAAACAAAGCTCTGCGCCATCGTCGTGGCTCCCGCAGAAAATATTTTCCAGATAGTCCATTGGTGCACTGGCTGCTGCCTAAGAATAGTTGCTGTCTCGTTTGTTTTGCGGTCTTTGCCTAGCAACGGGTCTATACGTCAAAGTACATACTCATTGTGATCATCGTTGTAATCATGGTGAAAAGCAAAAAAAAAAAAAAGTGTCCCAACAGAGTAGGAGTAAAGGGTTCTGTTAGTTCCTGTGCTACGTATAGAAGAGCTCTTTGAATAGGAGAAAGTCTTATAACTTGTGTTTTAGTAGTTTAGTGATCAGACTTCACTAGTTACTGACGGCTTAACTTCTGAAGACTGACAACGAGTTTCAGCATAATTCCAATTCACACTCATCCATAGCCCACTGGTAGGAGAAGCTAGATAAATTGACAGATACCATTCTTACGTGTATTTGTAAGGTTCCTGTTACGAATGTTTGTCGCGACACTTTCTGGTGAATAACACCTGTAGCCAGGCCATAATCGGTTCCCGCCACATACTTTCCAATTTGTTATTTTCTTATCGGCCTACTGTCCGACGCTGTATAGCTTCAGACACTAACAGTGACGTTAGATAAACCAAAAATAAGTAAACTACTGACGTAACATTCGAGAGAGTCTTTAATTTACTGTTGACAAAGCCGATGAACTCTGAAAAGATTCCACCACTTACGAGTCAAATCGAGTTTCCTTCCTGTTACGTTACTTTTGTGTTTAGAGGAAGTGGAAACTTGATCACTTGATGCAATATTTATTCTATCTTGAGAAATTCTATGAAATATTTTTTCCCCTTTATGATGCTACAGTCCTATGGACCTTGGCCGCTTTTTCAGTTTCTTAACCATATACACGGTCGGTCCATAGCTCAAGCGGTTAGTCGCTGGCTTCCCATCGCATCAGCCCGGGTTCGATCCCGGGTCTGGTCAAGTGGGATTTGTGGTGGACAAAGTGGCGCTGGAGCAGGTTTTCTCCGAGTAATTCGGTTTCTCCTGCCAATCTTCATTCCACCAGTTGCTCCACAATCACCCTCCCTCCCCACTAGCAATAAAAGAAAATAACCATATACACAGTCGTTAGGACTCCTTGGACGGAGTGATCAGCCCGTTGCAAGGCCGTTACCAGCACATAGAACAATACAAAAACACAAAAAACACACACAGACATCCATGTCTTTAGTGGGATTCGAACTCACGACCCCAATGTTCGAGTGTGCTAAGACAGTTCATGCCTTAAACCGTGCGGATTCTGTGGTCAGTCTTTGAAATAATTGCTTCAGTTTAATTTGAGATTCACTGAATTTTTTTCTCGATATTTACACGTAGTAACCAGAATGCAATACTCCGACAAAATGCATATAGAATTCCAATACCAAAATTAGTAAAAATTGGACTGAGTAATTTTTAGATGAAATATGAGGACAAATATATAGACGCCCTCCAAATTAAGTCTTCACTACATAATTCCTAAATATAATACACAAATATGGAAGTGTTTCATGTACAAGATCCTCATACTGAGTTTTTACGTTCTCAAAGCTGTGTGTGTTGAGATTATGATCGTGTGTAATTTCAAGTTGTGAATTTTGTACAGAGGTTACAATGTTTCCGGGAACTTCGGGACAGGCTTCAAAACTGTTAGCTTCCCAAGATGGACCCCATTTCATAGAAATTCAGTTGTGAACATGTACATCACTGGTATTGCAAATTCGAGCTGTGCTACCAGTCACTCAAAATTAATCAGTACTGGAGATTCATATTTCAGAATCTCCACCCTAAGGTACACATATGCAGCCTGTAACGATTTGGCTCTTAAACGTTCTGTGCCTAGCCTCTTGCAACCATAAGATTGGATGCAAATCGAATCCTATCCGTGTTTGAGAACAATTTTCTACATGAGCTGTTCCAATTTTGTACAAATACACTAGAGTATCTCCTTTTCTCTCTCTCTATTTTATACTGACTATGTAACTCGTAAGAGAACTTAGCAAGAAATCATATCTAAAATATAGTATCATTCCGATCTGCCAGCGTCCCTCAGCGATGTGGATATAGAAAGAAGCTCTTCATTCAAGCGGTTGTCTAAGAGCGACGACGTAGAAACAGCTATCAGGAGAAGAGTATCCACAATTACGTTTTCAATCTAAATGAACTGCATGATACAATAGCTGTTAAATAAGGTAAAACTGTCCCTGTGCTGAATTAAGCACATGTCATGGAGACATGAAGAAGTGGAGGTATAGCTCCACTATTCTTCACCTCGGTGCTATATGAAGGTGAATGGTCAGCTTTAAGCCAAGGCACCTTTACCTTCGGAGAAATAACTCCCCGTTCCCATTGGTTATGAGGTTGAGTGGACCCCAGAGTCTGTCTGGACGTTGTGGTGAATACAAGAATCTTGCCTCTGCCAGGATTCGAACCCCAGCCGATAAGTCCGTTGCACGTCGCTATACCGACTGAGCTATCCCGTCTCACACAATATCTATTATAATTCCGAAGCATAAACTTTGTTTTCTGGATAAAACTACCTTATCTTTTGCATTCATCTGCAGATATTATTAAAGTGGTCAGAGGTAGGAGGGTGAGACGCACGGAAGAGAAGAAAAATGCATGCTGCGTTTTTGTAGGAGAACTTGAAGGAGAGGAACCGGCTTGAAGAAGACAGCATAAATGGGAAGACAGTGTTCAAATACTCGTAGATCTCAATGGACTTGGTTCGTCTGCCAATACAGAGACGAGTGGTAGGCTATTGTGAACACGGTGATGAACCCTTCGTTTCCGTAAGGTATTGGAATTTCTTGACTAGCTGAACAATTATTAGCTTCCTAACAAAGACCCTGCATAGTAAATTTTTCTTCGAGTATCTGTTGGAAAGACGTCACATGAATGACATGAAAGAAGATGCTGGTTAGCATAAAAATGGATGTTACGGAGTTACACTTCGGGTGTTAGCAGTGGATGATGGATGATTCAGTATCTTGTTTAATGGAGAGATCTGCTGTCTAAGATGGATCAGCCTAATACCGCAGTAACGCCCCTATTCGTGTAGGTTTACATTAACTCTGTCTCACCGAATTGGCTTGGGGTCAAGTCGAGAGTTTATCATGATCTTATGATGGGCAATCCAGCAGTTTAGTTTTATAATATTAATCCCTGAATTAGATTTGAATTATATCAGTGTGTCCATTAGTCCAGTACTTTATCGAGCGTCATTAAAGAGTAAGCCAACCATGTCTCGGCGGGCTCATATGTAGTATCTTCTTCTTCTTCTTCATCTTCTTCTATTTTGGTGCTCCCACTGGGAGCGTAGGGCATCCGTGAAACGCTTCGTTTCACTTCAGTTTCTTAATCTAAGACAGTCGGTACGACTCCTTGGACGGGGGATCGGCTGTCGCAAGGCCGCGTGTGTAGTATAAGCAAAGCATAAGTAGAAAAGTTGCTTCATGAAGCTATGTACGGCGTAACCTATTTGAATCCAAACTGATATAGTTTGACAGCAGGTTAATTACGGTTGAATTCGATACATTCCAGAGGACCTCCCCCACTAACATTTATGGGTCTCCATGGATACTCTGGAAGCCACTTCAATTAACAACCATCTTACCGTAATACAGTATTCTGAAATTCCTTCTTACTCATAAAAGTTAGTGCTAATATCTGAACTAGAAAACTCCCCGTCATAATACGAAGATAATCCTTCCGTCCTTCCCCTCGGCGCTTCAGCTCAGGGTGAGCTTTGACTTCCTGAAGAATCTGCCTCCATTCCATCCATCCGAGGCTGATTATATGGTTTCTGAACAATTTAGTTTTTACGGTGTGAGGTTGTTAGCGCCGAGCCCAACCCCGAACCTGGAGGACCAGGGTATCCCTCTTCGTCTGGCTCCTACCCCTTGACATGTCCGGCATGGGTGACCCTACCAGTAGCTACACTACCGCCGGCATAGCTAATACGAAGATAATATGGAGGAAATTGGGTCTAAAGAAGGAGAAATTATACAACAGGTTGTTTATCAAATTTTGTTAGGGTCATAAAATCGAGCAAACAACTGAAGGCGACATAACACTAGTGAGACGTAGATGTCGATGGGGGAGACAATATTAAAATTAATCTGATAGAAATTTATTATGAGTGTGCAGGCTGGATTCATGTGGTTTAGGACAAGGAACAGTGGCAGGCTTTCGTGAAAGCGGTAATGGACCTTCGGACTCCACAAAGGACTGCTAGAATCTTGAAAAGATGAATGACTGATTGTTAAGTCATCAAGAAGGGCTCTGTTCTTAGAAGTGAGATGTACATTAAAATTATCCTCATATCTAAGCCTAGGGTTTACAAGAGGTTTCTTCCCGTTTCATTTACCAACCAAAATTTTGTACACATTTCTTACTTACCGTATGTGTTATATTTACCCCGCCAGCCGCATAGCCCTTCATTAGGTGAAAAGTAGAAATTATGAAGCTCCTCACACAAGAATCGTGGTTACTTTCTCTCTCTTGAGTACACGAGAGCGACTCTGTAGGCAAATTCTCTGGCTCTCCGGCTTGGAGAACTGGCATCTCTCAGAATAAGTATCTTTGCTAGTTCTATTCCGCTCCTTTGTTTTGTGTTAAAACAATTCCAATTCATATAACCTTTGTTTAAATATCTTTAATAATAGTGTATCTTTCCAGCAACTTAAAATAATATTTGAGGTGACTTCTTGTATTGATAATGTTAATAGGATTTGAATGCCTTTGAGTAAGTCTTTTTATAAATTAAACTATTTTGATTTAGTGGCAAATAACTTCTTAACCTGACAAGATCAACAGTATGTGTACTATCCTACATTAGTTCTTTTCTAACTTCATGGAGCTGAGCCTTTCTTGAATATCTCATAGTCGTTCATGCGATCAAGGAATTCCACCGTTTCTGGGGGAACCCTGTTGTTTCTTGCCATGTTCAGAAGAATCTGTTAGTTATCCATTTCCTGGATCAATTAAATCCATTCCGCAGGTATTCCTTGAAGGTATATACTGTTATTTTCTGTCTTTCTTTTGTCGCTATATAATCTGGTCTGTCCATTCCAGTCCAATAATTTGCTGCTGGTTGTCGTCAGCGTAGTCATTCTTGGTTTCGGGCCCGTCTGGGCCCATGATCTCGCCTGTTAATATCGTCATTAAATAAAGTATGTAACCTCGCTTATGCAATTAAGCCTTCCTTCCCACGAATTTCTCCGAATGAAGTTTTGTATGAATTTCTCATCTCCTCCATTCATCCTACATATCCGTACATCTCATCTCCATTCATCCTACATATCCGTACATCTCATCTCTATTCATCCTACATATCCGTACATCTCATCTTCATTCATCCTACATATCCGTACATCTCATCTCCATTCATCCTACATATCCGTACATCTCATCTCCATTCATCCTACATATCCGTACATCTCATCTCCCTTCGCCCTATTACTATTTATTGAACATTAAAATTATGAAGTAATTCCTTCCATTTTGCTGTTACATTCTGTACTCATATGCCCGTACTTCAGTTATAAGCCGGACTGTGTGAACTTGGCGACGGTTTTAAACGTCAATGACAGATTGTCACCTCAAATAAACCACGCAAGTGAAGGCCTTAAATGAGACCTTGTTCTCTTGTTTTTGCTAATTCATAGTAATTCTGTATTCATGGTTCAATATGCCTCGGAACAGAACACTTCAAGTCAGTTGCTTGGTCTGCTATGGCCTTTGATTGCAGAGCTTGATAAGATATTCCGTCAATTAGTCCTCATTTTTATAGACCCCCGACACGTGACTGTAGAACTAGCTCTGACTCTAAGGCCATTATTTAAGTTAGAATGCAGTGCAGACAATTCTGAGCGACAGCTGACCTATTATCTCGTGTTAGTTGGAGGGGGGCTTATTAGTCAATGCAATTGAACAGCCACTGAGTATTGATGATGATGATGGAGGCATACGAGAGACGTGAGAGAATTTTGAGTGTGCGGATGGTGGGCGGGTGGGGAGGGGCTATCCTCGTCCTCATGAATACTACATAGAAACAGAGTGACATGGTATAATGAGAGAGAGAGAAACTGGTTCTATAGATACGTACTCATGAATATATCAACAACAACCGCGGTGTGGTATATGAATTATTACGTATAAATAGCAATTGCACCCGAAATAGTGTTAGGGTATGCTTGTTCCACCGTGCTTCGCGTGGTGAATGGTGATATTGTATTTGATGCTTCTATACGTAGCAGGGTCTTCGATGGTCTGTCAGTAAAGGAACAGTTTCAACATTTGGCTAACTAACAGCAAGGAGCAGAGTCATTTTTGAGAATGTGCAGTGTAAGCCAAAAGCTGTTGTGCACCTACATTACAAACGACAAAAGCGTCTCATTCTCAGCGTTCATGTATTTTATCGAGATGAATAACCCTCATAGGAAAATTCGTTATATATATATAT
>NW_019745080.1:3230978-3276002 GCF_002891405.2 Cryptotermes secundus
AATTACTTCATTGCGTTCGACAGAGTAAACCCCACCGTGCCATCTAATATCGTCGTTACTTTTAGTAGAATAAACACCTTCGCGCCATCTAATATCGTCGTTACTTTTGGTAGAATAAACACCTTCGTGCCATCTAATATTGTCGTTACTTTTGGTAGAATAAACACCTTCGTCCCATCTAATATTGTCGTTACTTTTGGTAGAGTAAACACCTTCGTACCATCTAATATCGTCGTTATTTTTGGTAGAATAAACCCCGCCGTGCCATCTACTATCGTCATTACTTTTGGTAGTACTGTAAACCCCAACGTAGCATCTATTATCGTCCTCATTTTCAATAGGTTGCAAATCGTCTTGCCGTTTATTATCGTTCCTTCGTCTGCACTGGGAGACTGTAAACATGCATTCGGAACGCGATTTTGTCTACGTAAACCAATAAGGCTGAAATAAATACATAAACAGTTTCACGATTATTTCAATTTTGAGTTTTTGCCTTCAGTATCAGTCCTCGTGTTCACGCCACTGGCGGTTTCTAATAAACAGAATGTTGGCACGCTTGCCTCCCCGTGTTTTGTTAATTCTCTCAGCAGTGGAGGGGCAATGTCACCAGCAGACGACGTTGGGACAACACAAATAATATATAATAAAAAGAGAAAGGGGGGGGCAAAGTACATGTGGATGAACTAATTATTCATCCATACTGCACTTGCTTCAGGCTACCTACGTCATCATATTCTGCTTCAACAGCAGCAGGGGAAAATGTATCAATGTCAGTTGAAAATGAAAATGGTTGGATGCTTGTAACCCTGGCTCTGACATTAACAGAGTGCATCTACTTTACGTTGATTGTTTATTTTTAATATAGACTTTTTAGTGCATACTCTTTATTGAATTAGCTGTCTAGACCACATAGAGCAGAGGCAACGTTTCCACTAGTTTACATATTACATTTCTGCATCCATATGACCGCGTTCGGACTAAATATCGGAAAGTGGCTGTAATTATCATGTATTTTCAATCTTTCTTCTTAATGATGGCTCCTTGAATATGTAGGCTACATCGCACACGTTTAAAGCCGGATATCGATTACGCGCGGCTGCCGCGCGAGGCAATGTTCGTGCCTCGCAAAGGCGAACCATGTTGCCGCGCACGAACTTGGCGCATGTCGAGCCAAATCGGAAAGGTTCCTGGTCCCGCGGCAAACAGATTTCAGTGTGCTGTACTTTTTCAGTTGAGACGGTCTTGTGTTATTCCGAGAACTGAAGAACAGCGTCGATCAACAGCCACACGCGGCTGCCGCGCTTCGATTCTGGACACGAACACGGTAAACAAACAAAAGAGTTTGCCGCGCACGAACAGCTTTTCTGTTGCTATTCACAAGGTGAAAATATCCGAAACATTTACAATAAATTCTGCATTTATAGAGCATTTCACACAGAAGCAGGTTTCGCATTGACACTAAATGACTCTAAAAGTTCCAATCATCTGTTTATTACCAGAGGCCAAGTATTTGGACAAACATTGCCGATCAGAGCGGCCGCGCTCTAAGGCATGAACTGTTTTCGTTCACTCGAACACGGGATCATGAGTTCGAATCCAACTTGAGGCATGGATATTTGTGTGCGTTTATTCTGTGTTTGTGCAGGTAGCGGCCTTGCAACGAGCTGATCCCCCGTCCAAGGAGTCCTACCGACTGTGTCAAAGATCAAGAAACTGAAAAACGTGCCAAAGTTCAACAAAGGGCTGTAAAGCCATAGATAGATTGATAAATCTGGACAAATTCTGGTATCAGTGATGTTGAAATTCGGGGTCATGCTAGGATAGTGTTACAGCTGCGCCTCCTACTTGCGACGTAGAAAGTCCCAGTTCGGACAGCAGAATTTAACATGGTTGCCAGATAGTTATATAATGTGTAATGTGGAGGAATGCAGCAACTAGAATACACATCGACATGTCTAGCAGCTGAACGACTCGTTACGTACAACACTGTCCTCAAATAAAACATGCAACTGACAAGGCGCCTTGCAAATACACGACTCTTGCCCAATGCTGTTTCGAGGCAGGATTGCAGAAGTAAATGCATGGGGGTTTGTGTACCTGCCGTTCTCCTCGTCCGGTATAGTTTTCGCCCAATATGCTCTGTGGTATCAGCAATAGCTGCAGCTCCCAACTCCAGGGGCCACCACAAACAAAACCAGGGACCAGACAGCGTCAGCGGAGTCGGTGCACAAGTGTTGCAGCGCTGTGTGCGGTCACGCGACCACATTGCAGTTAATCATGATGGAGCTACCGTCAGCTAAAACGGAAGGCAACCACACCGCCGTCGTCAAGAGACCTGGCAATGGTTATCGTAGTCTGAGTGCAAGTGTCCGCATTAGCTCTATGTGGAGCATGCTTTGCCCTTCACTAAAGTCCGAGCCGTCTTCAAAGAGAAGAGACATCAAAGATGGGAAAACGCAAGTGTTTTGCTGCGCTGCAAAATCCGGTCAACAGCCCAAGCAGGGCCCGATATCACGAAATGGGTCGACCGAGAGACGCGGCTGCAGTGCTAGGCCAGTGTCAGTTTGGGATAGTAAAAAAGGCAAAGTTGTCCCTGTGCTTAATTAATTAAGCACTACGCCATGAAGGCGTATGGGGGAGTGGATGTATAGATCCATATTTTCTTGACCTCGGCACTAGATGGAGGTGAGTGGTCAACTCAGGCCCCTGTCGTGTTAGCCCCGGGGAAAGAACCCGAGGTCCCATTGGATAGGAGACTGGATGGGCCTCAGGGCCGGTCTGGACGACTTGGAGAAGAGAAAATTCTTGACCATAATGAGACTGGAACTCCGACCCCTCGGCCGTCCAGCCCGTAGCCAGTCGCTATATCGACTGCGTCAACTCGGCTCCTTCCGTTTCGGATATTAAAGCAGATATTTTCGTAGAATAAAATGAAGGTTATGCCACATGCCATATTCCATACTTACTTCTGTGCAGGCCGAGCCATAGCTCAAGCGGTTAGTTGCTGACTTCCCACCGCGGCGGCCCGGGTTCGATCCCGGGTCTGGTCAAGTGGGATTTGTGGTCGACAAAGTGGCGCTGGGGCGGGTTTTCTCCGAGTACTTCGGTTTCCCCTGCCAATCTTTATTCCACCATTGCTCCAAAATCACCCTCACCTATCATCTGGGGCTGGTGCAATAAAAAAAAATACTTCTGTACAACTGGTGACCGCTAAGTCCATTAAGCTGTGCTATTATATGTAGTGTTTCGCTCTTGAAGCAGATAAAATTATGTGAGATTTAAAGTTCTGAAGGTGGTGACTATTCGTCTGGAAGTGACGCTGTGTAATATGGTAGAAGTTCAGTCTACTTGCTTGTTAGGGTCACTTTTCGATCCTAAAAGTGGGGGCAGTAAAATTTTTCGAACTTTTGGTTAACTTCCACTACACTACACGATGTCGCAGATCATGAGATAGTAGTCTTAAAAATAATCTATTTGTACAGATGTAATCTACTCTGCANCGTCCCAGTTTGTTGTGACGTGACGTCACATATTGATTGGGTCCTCCCCTTCCAGCAGTAGCTGATGGCATATAAATGTGTATAGGCTATGCGTATATGAGGGGCAAAGAAATTACGCGAATATATCACTAAGCTTCTTGTTCAGAGCATGTCCTGTAACCTTGGCTAAAGAGAAGGTAAAGCTATCCCTGTAACAGACCGTGGAGGCCCATAAGTTTGTGAGACGTCGAGGCTCCCACATTTTCTAGACAATCAGCTCACAGATGGCGGTGAGGTTACCAGCCTTACGCGCCGGCCGCCCTTAACCCTCCAGGAAGATTCCTGGTACTGTTTTCTCTTAGAGGCTGAGTCGACCACGGGGCCATAGTACGGCTGGAAAGATTATATCAATTTAAAAACCAGTGACCTCATTGGGAATCGAATCCGAAACTTTCCGGCTTGTAGCATAGTGCCTCAACCAACTACGCTACCTAGTAACCTGGGTTATGATGGGTAAATGTCGCCACAAAAACACAGGTCTTCTTAACCTATCCTTTATACGCCCAATCACGTATCGGGGATAGTCGTAGCTACCAACTTCAGTAGCTGCAGTGTGTTCATTGTCATAATAATGATCTTTATGGAATGCATCCTGTTATATGTATCTTATGTATTCGACAACACAACAACCAAATAAAGAACTCATTTCCGCATTTCTGTCAACTGAATTTATTTAAGTTACAATACAGCTACGCAACATATTTCGACTCTCACGGAGCCATCTTCAGGCGATACAACATGTAAAGCCATAAAATATTGAACTGTAACTATTATGGATCCATAGTACAAAATGTGGAAGTGAGTTTTCATTTGATTGTTGTGTTGACGGGTATATTAGAACGAATATGCCATAATAATCATTCTCCAACCCCTAATAAAGTTGTTAAAATTTCAACTAAAGATTTTTTAAGTTTCAAATATAAAAGAGTTATGTCTTTAGTGTTATAATATCGTGTAGTCTGTTGAAAGTCAACGGACATTTAGGAGAAACATGTCGCCTCCATCTTCAGGGTCGAAGAATGACCCAAGTAAGAAACCAGCTTGAAGAAGCTGGCAAGCAGGTGCTTCACGCTATTTCTTACTTGGTTTTTTCTTCGACCCCGAAGATGGAGGCGACATGTACTTTCGAAGACTCAGTTGAATTTCAACGGATTTCACGACGTTATGCGTGTATCTCAGAAGACACAGCTGTTCTAACCACCCCTGTAAGAATCTCAAATGCTACAAGTGTAAAGGTTGTTCAAATTAATACAATTTTCTTTCTTTAAAAGATCTAAAAATATACAGGCCGTAATATCTAAGACGAGCATTATCTAGCGTCGTGGGTTCGAATTCCACTCGAGACGTGCATAAATATATGCGCTTTTCTACATATATTGTATATACATATGTACATGTTTCCTGTGTAGGATGAGGCTTTGTGATGGACCGATCCTCCATGCAAGGACTCCTATCAATATCCTATACAGTTTATACTCGTAGTTTCAGATATTGCCTCACACTATGCTACAAACCGGAAGGTCGTGGGTTCGAGTCCCGATGAGGTGCCTTTCTTCAATTGACCTAATCTTTCCAGCCGCATTATGGCCATGGGGCGACTCAGCCCCTAAGAGAAATAAGTAACAGGAATCTTCCTGAAGGGTAAAGAACTGGCGCGCATAAGGCTGACAATCTTACCGCCATCTGTGTACCGATTGTCTAAAGAAAATGTGGAAACCTCGATGTCTCACAACCCCATGGGCCTTCACGGCCGGTTACAGCAATAGCTTTACCTTTCAGAAGTTGCCTCGTAATTTTACAGGCCAAAGATCCTAATCTGTGAACGCTGAAGAAAAAGGGTTGTAAGAAAAATGCTGAAACTGGTCTCTCCTTACTCATGGATGTCTCATATCCCTCTCTTTCATTTTTGTCAAATTCATAAATATTCTTTTTATATGGGAGATTTGCATGCTTCAGTGTACATTCATAATGCATTCCACTACGCAAATGTGGCACTCCTATGATAGCCTTTATCAACTGAGCTACCCGAGCTAGGATGATAAGGACTGAACAATTAGTCGTACTTTGATTTCTGATGAAATGAAAGTTGCTTTACAGTTTGTACTAATTTTAACATGCATAATTTCTTAATATCGATCGGGTCATCGACTATAGTGAAGGTTTTCTGATTTTACTTGCTTTCTTCAGTCCAATACAAGGGTAGTATGAGTACAGAGTGATTCTAAATTATTGTCGGGGTTTCCGTGGTCTATTGTCTTCAAACCTTACATGGCACGAAAGGTGCGCAAGTTGAAGTTATTTACCATTCTACACTGTTGAGTCTACAAGTAATAAGACGTTTTCAGTTACACTTTTATATTCCATATGTAGTTTTATTTGGTTATTTCCGGTTTGAAAATTATAGGCCGCGGAAACCCCGACAATAATTTAGAATCACTCTGTATATTCAAATAGAATACGAGAGCATCGTTCTAAATCCTTATTTATTCATTGTTCATGATTATCTTCCAACCAAAATCTATAGGCATATAACTTACCATAATCAGTTTTAATATGATCTAAAACTAGGAGTCTTTAAGTAAACATCACTTGTTACAGGCATTTAAGTGAATTTGTAAACATGTTTATATTAAAAAAGCCGTCTTCTGGAATGTGGCGCCGTGTAGATATTGTGCTAATCGACGTTTCGGAGGAACGTATCGCCTACATTTTCAGGGTAGAAGAAAAAAGAAAATCCGCGAACGAGGACCCAGCGTGCTGACAGACTAATGTACATGTTTATATTAATTCGAGCAATAGAAACATTTGAAAATGGAATGCAGTTTCTTTCGGATGATCTTTAAATAAACGAAAAAATTACTACAAATGTGAGCTGTAGATTCTTATTGTCATCAGACATACACGCATGCGTACATGCGTCACAGGTAAAAAGCACCAAACAGTTTGGTGCAGTGACAACGCTCTTGGTTTGTATTCGGGAGGCTGTCGGTTCGAATCTCGTCCTGGATACAGATTATCCTGACAGGATTTTCGTGAATTTCATCAGTTCATGTAGGTAAATGTCAGGAGAGAACCTCGATTGGGCCCCAACCGCTTCCTTCCGAATCCTTTCAATTCTTCATTCACGCTTTATCCTACCGTTCAGCGCCCTGTATAACTCACAAAAATTAACTTTACGTACTCGCACTTGGGCAGTAACAATTGACAGAGCTTTGAGTTTAGAGCGAATATCAGTGGAGTGTTAACGTCAAGCATTCGCCATCTAGGAACAAATACTCCACCTAGCCCTTTCGTTCTCGCTGAACGGTCGATGCAGTGTAACGCAAATACGTCACCATGTGTAAGCGCCATCAGGTACCGGATGTGTAAACTAAGGCAACTGGTTGCCTTTTACTGCCATCTGACGAACAGCCATGTGACTACAGGTAGGATAATGCGGTCCGATATGAATGTAAGTCACTAATTGCTGGAATTTTGTATCAGAAATTCCTGGGCTTATTGTATAAAATCCAGGGTATTTCTTGACTAGTTAGGTGACTATCAGTTTCTCAAGAAGGACTATACTGTATGGCGTTAGAGAGTGAAGGGTTTTCTTTGTGAGTTATGTTACGACTCCGGCAGTAAGCTGAGTCTTAAAGAGTGTCGAATGACGTAATGATAAATGAATAAGATTTTTAAAAGATTTGGAAATGAGCGGTAATGGCCTAGATTAGGTACTCTTCGGCACATTCATGGAGGCACTTTATAAAACACGTACACGCTAAGGTTAGCCAGTGTCCCGGCAGAGATTCGAACCGAACACTTCACGAATGCGAACCTAGAATATCATCTCTACGCCAACCCACTCTATTCCTAGGTTTCAGTAGTTAGAATTACTATATTATCTAACAGTATATATTGGAAATTAAATATTGTTATGATTACTCTCATTATATACACTTGTCTCTATATCGATGGAGCTAGCCTGGCTGTATATATGTTATTCTTTAGTCTAGCGCCCCCCCCCAATTTATGTCTAACAGACATGGAGCTGCTGCATACATGTTTGTTATATATGTATATAGGCCGCGCTTCAAGCGGCTAGTCGCTGGCTTCCCACCGTGGCGGCCCGGGTTCGATCCCGGGTCTGGTCAAGTGGGATTCTTGGTGGACAAAGTGGCGCTGGGGCGGTTTTTCTCCGATTACTTCGGTTTCCCCTGCCAATCTTCATTCCACCAAATTCTCCATCATCATAATCACCCTGGGCGGGTACAATAGGCCAATCAGTGGCCTCCGTGCCGAATGGACCCAGCTGAACTCCATCCCCCACTAAGTGAATTAAAAAAAAAATAATTAGTCGCCGGCTTCCCACCGAGGCGGCCCGGGTTCGAGCCCAGGTCAGGTCACGTGTGATTTGTGGTAGACAAAGTGTGACTGGGGCAGGTTTTCTGCAAGTACTTAGGTTTGCACTGGCAGTTCTGATTCCACCAAATGCCCCATTTTCATACATCATCCGGGATTGGTACAATAGGCCAGTTAGTGGCTGACGTACTAAGTGGACCCAGCTTCACCTCATCCCAGGAAAGTGAAAAAATCAATGAAGCTGTATTTTCAGAGCGTTTCAAGTTCAGTGAAATCGTAATTGAAGTTCCCCTTTAGGAATTGAATGTGTAAGAGTGGCATTAGTGAGGCAACCATGTGTTACTAAGTACAATGCTGGTAAGAGCAAAAATTGTCGCTCCGAATTTCGTCGAGCTTCAGGCTACGTCTGTCCTAGCAACGGAAGATTTTCCAAGTGAAGCGAGACACAAATTGCTTGCCGTTTCAGTAACTCATCTCTTGGCAACAACTTTTTTGTAATTAGACGTTAGTGCGTGTATTGTAGTTCTTTGTAGGTAGAAGTGAAATATGTCTGTAGAAATAATACAGCGCTCCATTAGAAATTTGCGGACTGTATTTTCTTTTAAGCGAGCTCGGGGAAATGAAGGTCTTGTGGCTGCATCGCCGTAACGCAACTACGGTTCATTTGAATACATACATTTTAATGATATCGGTTTGCCGCGCGTCGGTCCTCAATCTGATAGAGACCCATTCAAATACGCTTCCTCGTAACCACGTGCCGCGGCAACTCAGGTACATGAATAAGCGTTGTTTAAATGCATATATTTTACGTAGTCGGGCATTGAGATTGCTTAACAGGAACCATTCAAATATCCAGTTATCATTTATTACCCGGCTTTTTTTTTATTATTTCCTTTTCCTGTTCCTTCCATCACTTCTTTCTGTTTCCTGCAGCATTTATATCTTTCTTTACATTTTCCATTCTTAATTTCTTTAGATCCTTTAGTCTTCGTTTTATTCCTTTCTTTGTACCTTTTCTTCCCTTCCTACTCTTCCTTCTTTCTTTATACATTTTATTCTCACTATTTTGATTTGTGACGCCCTCCATTTGTTTTTGTTATAAGCCTATTTTCACTTTTTTTTTCCTTATTTTGCTTCTTTTCTTCCCGTCTTTTGCATCCTTAGTCTTTCTTCTTTCCATGTTATTACTCTCCTTGGCTTCCTTCACATTTCTTCGCTTCCTACTCCTTTCTTGAAATATTTCATTCTGACTTGCTCATTTGTTATGTCCTTGGTTCATTTCTCTTGTTAGCCCATTTCGATTAGCTTTTTCTTTCCTTTCGTCCCAACTTTTTCTTTTACGTCCTTACTTCTTCGTTCTTTCCTTTTTATTTCTTCCGTTGGCATCTTACATTTCTCTGTACTTCCTTCCTTCATCTTTCGTTCCTTAATGGTCCCAATTGTGCCTTCAGTGGATGTTCATGTGTGTCTCTGTAGAGCATGATATACTGTGTCACGGTATACAGTAGGACAGTAGCATGAGAAGCATGTCTTCCTGAAATTGTTATAATATAGCCAGCAGATAATTATTTTCAAATTAGCCCTTTATATTTCATTCTTTATTTAAACATTTTTTTAGAATATGTATGTTGAAAATAATGATTTAAAAATATCCCTCAGGGACACAAATAAATTAGTGGAGCAGAGCGGATCCACATAAAACACCACATGCTTCACCACTGGTATTGTTGTGTGACGTCACCGCGCACGCGTATGAAGCGTGACGTATCATGACACCTCCTCTACTGTTGCGTGCGGGCATTACTTAACAACGGCTGATGTTTACAGAGTCACCACTTAACAATGGGTCTAGGTCGCGCCATATGTCAAGCGGTTAGTCGCTGGCTTCCCACCGCGGCTGCCCGGGTTCGAGCCCGTGTCCGGTCAAGTGGGATTTCTGGTGGACAAAGTGGCGCTGGGGCAGGTTTTCTCAGAGTACTTCGGTTTACCCTCCCAATCGTCATTCCACCCAGTTCTCTATCATCATAATCACCCGGGGCAGGTACAATAGGTCAATAAGTGGCCGACGTGCCGAGTTTACGCAGCTGGACTCCACCCTCCACTATGCGAATTAAAAAAAAAGCAATAGGTCTACACATATACTCCACAGTGTAACTATTTATAAGTATTTTATGTGATTTTGACTTTATTCTCTAAGTCACAATTATAACATGATCAATGAAGGCTTTTAGTGATTTTTTAAAATTATAATTATATCAGGAAATTCGGGCGTTGCAGTAACGGTCCACGAAGAGCTGGGCTGTCGTCAGGGTGTCTCGGTTTCGTTTGCTGTTCACTTCATATGACATTTTCGGTGAACGAAATGGCAGTTTTCTCTGAGCTCCTTCCGTTCTTCTACGATAAATACGACCCCATCATCCCTCGGTTCTTTTTAAAAAACAAACGCGAATGAAGCTCTGACAATATCGAAATACTAGTATTCGTACGCTGAACATATAATTTGAGTCAAACACCGTCGCATCTATGTAGAAAATAAAAAGGAACTATCCTTATAACGGCTGTGGAGACCCATAGGGTTGTGAGACGTCCAGGCTTCCACATTTTGCAGACAGTCTGTTCACAGATGGCGGTGAGGTTGTCAGTTTAGCGTGCCGGCCGCACTTTGCCCAGAGGAAGATTCCTGGTACTCATTTCTGTTAGAGGCTGAGTAGACCCCAGGCCCATAGTGCGGCCGGAGGGATTAGGTGAATTGAAAAATCCAATTACCTCATCGAGAATCGAACCCGCGACTTTCAGGCTTGTAGCATAGTGCCTCAACCAACTACGCCACCGCGTGGTCATCAGAAACAAATAATACAATTGTATGCAGGATGTAAAATTCAGTATCAGTGCTCCACCCTTCTCATCTTACTGTATGCACGATGAATAGTCCATGGTTGTAGCCTTCATGTGGGATTTTATATTGGTTCTCAATGAGTTTACAGTTACTAACCTATTTGTGTGAATTTTTATAACATTTCTTTTTAACATGCCTGTGGCGTATTCTACGGCGCTGTTTTTATCTCAGATCATGTAGCGTCGAACAGTAGGACTCTCTCTCACTCTCTCTCTGACCCTACAGCCCTCTCTTGGACCTTGGCCACTCTTTCAGTTCGTTAATCCTATTCAATGTCGGTAGGACTCCTCAGTCCATCTCAAGGCCGCTACCTACACACAGGACAACACAAACAGAATAAACGCACACAGATATCCACGTCTCGAGTGAGAGTCGAACCCACGACCTCAGTGTTTGAGAGGGCGAAAACGATTCACACCTGTGATCGTCTGTATCGTAGGGCTACTTGTACGTAATTAATGAATTGGAAGGTAGTTAGAAGCAAACTTCCATAGACGAATCGAGGTACTGCTCCAGCATGCGTATGGAGGGACTGAAGAAATCCACGAAAAAAATTCAGAATGGAATGTGTCCCTGCTGAAATTTGAATAAAATTTTCCGTAATAAAAATTTAGAGAGTTACTGTTGCGCTGGCCTGCACTAAATATAAAAAAAAATGCAGTTCTTAATATGACTACTATAAGTTTGCCTGTGGTTCTGTATGGGTTTTTAACTAGGTCTCTGACATTAAGGGAGGAGTATAGATTGAAGGTGTTTGAGAACAGATGTTGAGGAGAATATTTGGACCGAAGAGGGATGAAGTGACAGGAGGTGGGAGAAAAACTGCATAATGAGGAGCTTCATAACCTGTACTCTTCTCCAAGTATAATTATACTGATCAAGTCAAGGATGATGAAGTGGGCAGGGCACGTAGCATGAATGGGGGAGAAGAGGAATGCATATAGGATATTTGTGGGAAAGCCGAAAGGAAAAGACCACTGAGAAGGCCAAGGCATAGGTGGGTGGACAATATTAAAATGGATCTTAGAGAGATAGGATGGGATGGTATTGATTGGATTGATCTGGCTCAGGATAGGGACCAGTGGAGGGCTCTTATGAACGCGGTAATGACCCTTCGGGTTCCATAAAATACCAGGAAATTCTTGAGTAGCTGCAGATTTGGCTTCTCCTCAAGAAGGGCTCAGCTCCATAAGTAAGTAAGTAAGTATATGATATCCGCACCAATCAGAATGCATAGCCATGAACTTAAAAATTCGCAACCTAGCCGATAACCAATCTGAACTGAAAACATAACCTAACCTCTAACCTCACAAGACCGATGTTATTTCGAAGCTAATGTGACCTGTACGAGATGAATGATTTCATACTCAACGAAGCAATTCTTTTATGTATACGCTCTCAAGGCATTGTGATCGAAAGATGCAAACAATTTGTGACGCTTGACACATTCCGATGTGACTTTTTGACTTCAATGTATACCGGTGTAAAACAAATATCCAGTGTTGAAGAAAGAATTATTGGCTTGTCTAAATATTTCCGTCTCTCCAATTCTCGCGCTCTTTTCATTCCATCTTCGACATCTTACACAGAGGAAAAAAGGACGAAAGGAAAAGAACAGAAATCTGTTACAGAAGAGAATTTTATTGTTGTTTGGATTCGATGCGACAACGAAACGGATATCCAAGATCGATACATGCTGTATAGCTGCAGTATGAACAGGAACTTGCCTGCATGACGTCAGTTCCGTTTCCGATCCTGTCATGACAACTTTTTGATTAAGGTGTCGTGAACAAAGTAACAAACTTTTCCTTTCCTAGAAAAGTGAAGCAAATACCATCAGATAATATTTATAAAACAGATGCAACTATTGAACTAAACAAAGGAAAAAATAATAGAGGATAAAAAGTGATATTCGTATGCAATTGAAATGGGGACTGCTATTGTAGTAATAATAACTTTTCACAGGCTTACTTCTAATACTTCAACAATTCTCTTCTGAATTCCCAGGTCTCTAATCTAAATCTCTAATCCAATTCTCTAAGCTGCTCCTATCTATAAACTCTCGTTATATAGACTCGGCACGGACCACGCAGTAAACGTGTCACGTGTTAGACGGCGTGTTCATTGATCCGTTACCAGCGCTGAGCATGGCGCGGCCCACATAGAAAACACCTCTTCTGTTGTCCTTTATAAACACTCGGCAAGGACCACAACAGAAAACACAGCCTCTCTATTGTTGTGTGACATTACCGCGTACGTGAAAATGTGTTCAGCGTGCGTTGCATGGCAACGGTCAGTGCATGGACCACAAAAAACACTATTCCTTCATTGCTGACTGCTTGCGTGGTGCGGGCGTTGCCTAGCAGTGGGTCGATACGTCACGATATGCAACCTATACCTTCAGTTACTGGGCACAGTCAATATTGCCTCAGCTCATTTGACTTAAATGATGAGTGGATGTGGCTGTTTGACTACTCCCACCCCTCAACTGGAGAAGTGTTGATATGGGAAGAATCATTGCTTGTAATGAGAACCATACAGGGCTGCGACAATTCACTTCAGTTCTTACATATTTACGTGCAAGCTTAACAGCACGAAGGCCACTTACAAATTTAGCATTAGTAAAGAAAAAGAAACAAAGTACAAAAACAATGCAATTTATATAATTTCAATAATAATAATAATAACTAAAAAAAACAAGGCAAGTGTAATATATTTATCTTTATGGTACTTAATTTTAATTTGTATCCTTTTAATGCCAAGTTTTAACTATATTTGAACCACATTAACATTAAATTGTATTTGTTAGTATGAAAATTAACACAAACACAATATGAATGCATATTGATCAATGACGCAATTCAAGAACTAGTGCAAGTATTCTTGTATGCCTGAAGATGACCCAAGAAAATGGTCGAAACATGTAGCGTTACCACCAACAGCTAATAAAAACAAATGTTGTTACAGTGGTGTCTATTTTGTCTCTATCATAATTATTGTTGTGTAGATTATCCAATTATATCTTTCATAATGTAAAATATGACAGCAATAAATAATTTAAGTTTTAAATATATTGGTATGCAATAATATTAATCCAATTAATTATACATCTATTTAAGAGCTTATACTACAGTACAAAGGCCACGTATAAAACAAACATAAGGTAAGATAAAAACAAACAAACACGTGAATACACTCGCAGTAATATCGCTAGCAATAACAACTTTAGTGTTTGTTGGAAGTCATAAATTCTTAAGGTTTAGCCTATTATGTCTTACCTGCATACTGGACATGCTTCATTGTGGTCATAATTACTGGGTTTCTGGACTTTGTCCGTCGTCCGGTGTTTTAAAAACTATAGAACACAGCGTTTCGGAAACTGGATCTGTTTCTGTCCTCAGGTGAGGGGGCAGACATCTTCTCTGTTGGGATCCTATCAATGCTCTTACTCATGGACCCTACAGAATAGATGCCTCCCCGCTCACCTGACCACGGAAACAGATCCATTTTTCTAAACGTTGCTTTTTATGGTTTTTCAGCATACCGAACGATGGACGAATTCCAAATCCCCAGTAATTCTGAGTGTTATGCACCATCGTCAGAACACTTCGGAATTTACTTCTGTGGAGGACTGACGTCTCTTACACTATCACGTCACGTAGTGGCTCGCTTGTCCCGGGTTTCGGCACCAAAATGCGGGAGCAAGTAAAACAGTACAATTCGCACAGTAGCCATATTTATTCTCTCACTCTCTCTACATAGAGGTTGAAAGTTAGGAGAGGAACGTATTACATAGAGGAAGCAATGCAATGGTGGTGCAGTTGTAGTTAAGAGACGTCAGTCCTCCACAACTTCATTATGTTTAAAAGTATTATAAGATTTCGTCGTCCGTGCTCTGATTTGGATAAGATTTCTGAACCGTCAAGACAAAACAGCACACTCTAAGTCTTACAGATGTAAGAACTGTATATATCATCTGCTTCAACGTTGAATAAATTGCCATTCCATGGGAAGAGTATATTAACGTGTCTGCTTGTTTCTCAGATTGCGCAGTGATCATTTCCTAACCACTACTAACTAATATGCCTTCGAAATACGATTTTAAATGTTCTATTGAAGACAGGGACTGAATTTTGAAATATTAAAAGCAGAACTTTCCGCTTTAAAGTTTTGTCGCACCGTCGGAACTGGTCACCATAAAGTTGAGGTAAAATTGAAGAAAGTTGTCTTCTGGGTTTAGGCACCGTGTATTCTTCGTTTTGGCCGACGTTTCGGAGGAACGTAGCGCCTCCATCTTCAGAGCAGTTGAATAGCTGCGGAGAGCAGTAGCTGTGGTGATAGGATGTGGAAGGTGCTGCTTATATACGAAGTAGGCAGGGGGGGTGGTTAGGGAGAACGGACCAATGGGAGCAGTGGAGAGCGATTAAGGCCATATATGGTGTGTGACTAAGGGCGAGGGGGAACGGTCAGTGAGTACAGGAAACTTGAGGTCAATAGCACTAGGAAGTGCGGTAGTCAAAACCGGTAGGTTGAGGACAGGCTATTGACGTCAATGACATGACGAAGAACTGGTGTGGCTTGTAGGATTCTCTTGAGGGAAAGGATGTTTCACGTCTGTCGAGATTGTTGAGAGCGATAAAGGCCATATGATGTGNTAAGCAGCACCTTCCACATCCTATCACCACAGCTACTGCTCTCCGCAGCTATTCAACTGCTCTGAAGATGGAGGCGCTACGTTCCTCCGAAACGTCGGCCAAAACGAAGAATACACGGTGCCTAAACCCAGAAGACAACTTTCTTCATTGTCATCGCCGCGAAAACCTCAAAACTTACATTGAGGTAAAATTGTCCCTTGCTTAACTAATTAAGCACTACGCCATGAAGACGTATGGGGAGTAGATATATAGATCCACATTTTCTTGACCTCGGCACTAGTTGAAGATGAGTAGTCAGCTTCACGCGCCGGCCGTTTTATCCTCGGGGAAAGAGCCCCCGGTACCCATTGGATAGGAGGCTGGGTGGGCCCCAGAACCTGGCTGGACGACGTGGAGAGAAGAAAATTCTTCACCCTACCGGGACTCGAACTTTGACCCCTCAGTCGTCCAGCCCGTAGCCAGTCGCTATACCGACTGAACCATTCCGGCTGCATATATTTTTCTAAACGAAATTATGTTCCGTAGTTAATTTCGTCAGCTTAATATCCTCTTCTACCATCTGAAATATTCTGTGTGAAGTTGCTTGCACATGTATATTTATATGCATATTGGCTACTTCCTCTGTTTCAGAACATGCCAGTGCACAGCTCCTCACAACCAGAGAGACGAATTTCAGTTAAGTAAGTATATTGATATCTCCGTTTCATCGTAAAACGTATATATGAAATTCAGTGCTTCTGGGCCAATGACGAAGTTAATAAAGTTCTGGCCAAACGGTGGGATTTTCCAGGAATTAGGAACACAAAGACAAGGTCTCCGTGTATGTTCATGCACTCTGCCATACAGAATTACTCCTCAGTGCGCTTATAACATATAGAACATATTAGAAAGGTTATTACACCGAAACATTTCTCGGAACTTTTGCAGGAGGCTGTATCTAATAAAATAAATATCAAGCCCGAATGAAAGTTTTCACGGCGATGACTATGAAGGAAGTCGTCTTCTGGGATCTGGCGCCGTGTATTCTCGGTTTTCACCGACGTTTCGGAGGAACGTATCGCCTCCATCTTCATCATCGAACTATACCACAATATCCAGTTTCACAAAACCGCCATACTCACCTGTAAGAGCCGTTACCTGGATCGCATCATCATGGAGGCCACTGAGATCGAGCTACATCCGAACAACATGAACAAGAAAACACGGCTTTGTCTCAACAAGTCATGGAAACCTCTCATTTCTTCCCTCAAGAGAACTCCACAAAGCCACCCCAGTTCTTCATGTCATTGACGTCAGTAGCCTGTCCCCAGCCAACCGGTTCTTCTTGTTTACCCGCTACCTCCGTGCTATTGACCTCCAAGTTGCCTGGATTCACTGGCCGGTTTCCCCCCCGGACCATATATGGCCTTAAATCGCTGTTCACTGTTCCCATTGGTCCCCTCTCCCAACCCCCCCCCAGCCTACTTCCTATATAAATTAGTGTTCTTCACTTCCGAATCATTGCAGCTACTGCTCTCTGTATTCGCAACGCGACTCACCTGCCCTGAAGACGGAGGCGATACGTTCCTCCGAAACGTAGGTGAAAACCAAGAATACACGGCGCCAGATCCCAGAAGACGACTTTCTTCATCAAGCCCGAAGTTTGTGTTTCATATAATTTCGAAGTTTGCGTTTAAATTATCTGAATGAATCACTTAACAAACGCCACTGGTTCACAGTCTCACGTGCAACCCGTCCTAAAACTTATTTAAAATGTCTTACGCACACATAATGTGTCTTTTAAACCATATTTAAAAAGCTTCTGTACTTTCCCAACCGACATGTTTAAAATTGTTGGTGGAAACTGCCTTGTATCCTTCTCGTGATTCTGATATTCGATGTGTAGTCCCATCTATACTCTCTTATATTTTATTGTGCTAGATGCCCCTTCTCGTTCTAGAAAACCGAGACTAACGGCCGTGGGGATCCGTTGCGCTGACCACGTGACACCCTCTATCGGCAAAAGTTGGCGCTAACGTCGCCGACAAGCGGCGGTAGCTCGGTCGGTATAGTTCGCTTGCGGGCTACAAGCCACGGAGTAGTAGTAGTAGTAGTAGTAGTAGTAGTAGTAGTAGTAGTAGTAGGGTGTCTCTTCTGTTGTGTCGTGTATGTAAGAAACTTTTGCGTAAATTTTAGACGGACGCGTTGCACGTGAGACGGTGCACCATTGACATTTGTTTAATAATAAATGATGTTTAACAGCATGCTACAGTATGATATTATGAAGAATATATGAATAAAAATGTTTATAGAGATTTATTTTGGAGGAAATATGCTATTGTGTATTTAGATCACAGAGTCGCCGGCTGCTCTTCGGGTATAAGATCTGTTAAATTAAATTTGTTAATTATATTTATTTTATTACAAATTTCGATGGACTGCTTTCCTCTTCTTTGCAGTCTGCAATACTTTATTAGGCCTCAACTTTATTCTTACTATGTGGCTTAACGTATCGTAACTATAGTCTTTCTGCAGGGCGGAGACCTTATTTATAAATTTCGTTTATTTTTAAAAATAAAATAAAATAAAAGCAATTTTCTTACTTACACTGGAAAATAAGGAACTCTGTAACATACACTTACGAAATTATAGTAGGGTAAACAAATCAGGGAATATGAGATGGACGAGACATGTAGCGATAACTGATAGAAAGGTAAAGTCGTCCAGGACTTAATTAATTAATCACTACTTCAGTAAAACGTTTTAGGAATTGAAAACATAGCTCCGCAGTTAGTGATCTCGACAATAGGTGTAGGCGAGTGGTCAGCTTTACTCCCCGGCCGCTATCCCCCCAAGAAAGAAGCTCCAGGTTCCCTTTGGGTAAGAGGCTGGGTGGGGCCCTGTGGAAAGGAGTAATGTTTCTTGTCTATGACAGAAATCGAACCCCGACCTTCCTGCCCGTAGCCCGTTACTACAGCGACTAAGTTCCGGACAGAAGGAAAGTGCATACAAAATTTTAGTGACAAAGAAATATCACGCTTTTATTATGTCTGCAGTTTCTCTCATCCTCCTGTTAGTTCCTGCTTCGTTACCTCAAATATTGTATTTATCGCCCTGTTCCCAGACAATCTCTATCTGGAGAGACTATTCGTTGGGGGTGAGAGACCGAATTCGACACGAGCACAAAAATGTATAAAGTTATATCCTTTGGTAACTGTGTGTTATTTTCTAAACATCATATACATCATAGAGTATTAGGAATCAATTCATAAAATATTTGTAACTATATGTTTCGGCCTGCATTTTATTATTATCAGGATTTCATATGAACGGTAATATCAAAATTACTAAAAATTTATATAAGTCCCAATATTTAATGCTTGTTATTAGTTATAGTGTTGTATATTTGTATATTTTTTGTTGTGTTGTATAACTCAATATTAACTTGTTTTTATAATAGATGGCAAAACAATCTACTCTGAAATGAATGGCTGCTATCATTCCCTGTATATAACGAGTTCTCAGTTTAGTGTCATCACAGACTGATGTATTTATCCTTCACTAACACTGATGGTTATATGGTAGTGAATAACAATATTATTTTCTTGTGAGATATGACGCCATGAACGTTTGTATGTAGGTACATAATTTTCGAAAAAGGAGCACTTTCTATCTCCATCTTGAGAGTACCTACCAGTTACTGCAGGCAAGTGGTTCTTCCGAAACTTTGGTAGCTTTCTACCTAACTAAACGACGTCGCTTCCCTCGTTACTCTTTAACTCTTGCATTTCCGTTTCCTCATATCACAGCGTCTGTTTCTCCGTGTCTGTAACCCCTGTACACAGTACAAATCCCGTGGTTTACCGAACCATAAGTTGCTTCTTATTTCACTTGTAGGCGATAAGAATTCTAATGCCTGGCCCGATGGTCGCGTTGACCGCCAAACAATGTCTCTTCCGCCTGGCGTGTTTCTAAAGAGGTCCTTTTTTATTCCTTTGTTAAAAAAAGTTGGGTGTTTTGAAACTGTGAAGGCAGAAATACGTAATCTCCGTGGTCTTCAATCTTCATTAAGCTCCATTAGTAGCTCTAATAGCGTGATATTTACTACTGATATAAAATAGAATTAAGATTTCTTTAGATATTTTTGTCAAAGTGCGCTTAATGTGTTGCGTCGTTGCCCCTTTTTAGTTTAAGTATAATAAATCTGGTGGAATTGACGTTTCTTTCGAAGGAATGTTTCTTGCCAAAAACTTTGTGACGTCAGGCGTCCCTTCCTTAACCCCCCAAGCACACATGCAATGCACTCATACGGATGTCGGGTTTACGTTTATTGTCCTAATGACCTTATGTGTTTTCACAGCGTCCTCGGTTACAGCCAAGTGTTTTCCCCCTACGACTTAATCACATAGTTCAACTTTAAATACTGTCACATGATTTAATGTGATTACAGACGGAGTTTTGGATTAATGATGGGATTTATTGGACTCTTTGATGCAGCGCGTGACTACATATTATAGTTCATTATTGCACGCACACACACATAAACATACAAGTATCTATAGTCACGTCTTCACTGCCGTTGCTTGGTAGCGGCTTTCAAAAGCGGGCGTTCCCCTTAGTCTGGTTCCCGAACTTTCAATGTGCCTCAGCTGCCAGATTCTCACAGCAACATCTCATAACGACTGAACCACAGCAGTCTAACTAACTCACTCACTCACTAACTGCAGCAGCTAACTGGTCCTGTTTATAACATCTCGTTACGGACCGCGTAGAAACATCGTTCCTCTGTAAATGTTGCGTTCGTGTCTGTTGAGGTGACCACGTGACCACTACTGAACCATTTTCTAGCATGATATGTTGTAATGTTGTTTATTTCGCTGCCGTTGTCTAGCAACAGGTCTATATGCCACAATGTTTATTACGCCCAGTCTCTGGCAACATAATTCGCAATACTCTCTGAGTTACTGCAGAGCACTGGCTTTGTGCAAACACTGAGTTTTTTTGATACATTTCATGTCCTCATGGCTTCAAGTAGTTACTATAGGATTCTGACGATGGTGTATAACACACTGATATGTTGGGTTTTTGGACTTTATCCATCGTCCTGGTTTTTAAGATAACAAATAAAAACACGACGTTTCGGAGAGGTCTGCCTGTTTCGCCAATCTAGAAACGGCAGACCTCTGGCCGTGCGGCTCCGGGAACATAGGCATAACCTAAAAGTAGGTCTTCTAGAAAAATCTAAACTAGCCCCACATGCCTATGAAGAGGGACATAGGGTAGGCTGGGATGAAGCTAAGATTTTGGATATTGAAAGCCACATCAGGTATAGGAAATACAAGGAAGCGGCCCATATGGCATGCTCGGCCAACCCAATTAGCCAACCCAGTTTGGACTTTTCTCCCATTTGGATCCCCATTATCAGCAATGAAGTCACCAATTCACATAGAAGATCTGTATGACGTGATATATGCTTTTATTTATTTCTATTAAGTTCTAAATTAGATAGACGTGATTTACTCCATTGTTGACGCTGGTTTAACACTATTAGTTTTTGTTACTAGTTCTTCTTTCTATTCCATGCCGTGGGGTCATGGACCTGGTTATGAGTTTAGTTTCGTGGCATAAATTTCTACAGATCTATCTATCCTGCTTTCACGCTTGTAAGTGTTTGCTACAATTTGTTATGAATATTTTTCTTATTAGCTCTCATGGACTTAGCCTGGTCTCAGGTTTTTATAATCTTCATGTTTTGTGACATCGGTTTGTCCAGTGATTGAGGCTAGCTCTTTCTAAGGGACCCAACTGAATAGGTGTTTTCCTTCACCTGAGGACGGAAACAGATCCAGTTTCCGAAACGTCGTGTTTTTATTTGTTATCTTAAAAACCAGGACGATGGATAAAGTCCAAAAACCCAACATATCAGTGACTCATGGCTTCAGTTAACTGTTCTCAGTAATACTTGTTCATTCCTCTTGAATTCACAACTAAAAGTTCTGTGTTCATGTGCATATTGGCTGTCGTGCGTATGGAACAACCAAAGCTTGCTCGATTGTAGGAAAACGTCATGTACTGCCGGGGTGAAGGTTTGTACAGCAGCTTCTTAACGCCTACAGAGATGAGCTCCAGATGGTTTGTACGTCTGCCAATAGTGTATAATAATTGCGTTAATAATTAATTATTATTGATTATAGTATATATAAGAATAAATCTAAGAGCCGGGATAGCGCACACGATATAGCGACTAGTTCGAATCAAGAATACGTGGATCTACATATCCACTTCCTCATACGCCTTCATGGCAGGGACAACTTTACCTTTTTAACCGTATAAGAATAATTTTATATCTTAATATGCAACTGACACGTCAACGCTCCCATTAGGCTGAACTGTATGCCTATTATATTTATATTTCTTTGCACAAAGTTTACGCATGTGTTCATGTAAGTGAGGGCCTGGGAATGACAAATGTATGCCGAAACAGGTCGTTCACCTTACATAATTGGAAATACCGAAAGATTTATATACCTCTACTGATGAACTCACTTTCATGCAAATTTTTTTTTTAATGGATCTTCAGCCCATTCAAGGCCAGGCCTTTTATTCAGTTCCGTAATCATTTTTCATTGTCAGTAGGACTCCTCGGGCTAGTGGTCAGCCCATACCTCGAGTGGGATTTGAACCCACGATGCCAGTGTTTGAGACAGACATCCATGCCTCGAGTGGGATTCGAACCCACGATGCCAGTGTTTGAGCGGGCGAAGACAGTTCATGCCTTAGACCGCGCGGCTACTGTGACCGGCCATGCAAATCTGTGTCACTACAGAAATTCGATTATAATGCAATTTGAATCAAGTTACACGACAAAGTTTTGTATTTGCGACATTTAAACTAGGGCACAGGTTCGCTGTACATTGCTCTTTGTTTAAAAGTGTTATGTACAGAATTCATACACGTCTGTGTGTTCCTACAAGGAGTAAAGCACTTCTGGATTACTTTCGAGCGTGGTTATATTCAAGCTTGTATAATAAATGTAACGATATCAAACTGAAATTCGATTATACTAATAAATAATTATTGCTTAACGTGGTAACTCAAAAACGGTTTTTATACTTGTTACAGTTTACCTATCATTTAATTGTTAGAACGAACTTTTGGTGCTTTCGCAAAAGAAATACAGAAATGTGTCAATCATTTACTCAATATCTGTCTTACATCTCTCTATATGTAACAAATAAAAAGTAGGTCGATTGATGAAGAGTTCTATATTCTTGGATATAACGCCGTATCGTCAGTTAAAAGTCAACCGATGTTTCAATGGAAAGTATCGTCTCCGTCTTCAGGGTCGAATAATAAGCCGAACAAGAAACCAGCTTGGAAGTAGGTAACGTGGGAAATCATATGTTCTTCCGAAACGTCGATTGACTTTCAACGGATTTCACGGCGTTATATACCAGACGATATAAAACTCTTCATAACCACAGCTGTACGAACATCAAATCCTTTACAGCTCTGCTGATATCTGCTAAATTTTACATCGTGGTGTTTTGCTAAACTGTGTTAACACATTACAGTTTGGGCCAAAACATATCAATAACGGAGAATTTTAATGAAGATTTACATAGTTTCTGCGCGCATGTCCATCTCCAGTCGTTAAGTATTTATTGTAGCGAAACATGTTTCCGACCGAAGTGGTGGCGAAGAAAAATGAATTGCGTATTTTATATTGTCACGTGTAGGGGTTTGCGCGTGACTTATAAGAAGGGGATTGGACTTGATGTTAGATTTATTGACACCTTATACATTCAACTCGGGACTAAGGTAATACAGCGCCATCGTTTTACTGCACACTTTCAGTTCACCGTTATCCACGCATTAGGATTCTCAGTCTTCACTAGTCTTATCCTGGCAACGGATTTATTACAGTCTCACTGTAACTCCAAATCACATATGAAGGCTTCTTATCACAGTCTAATTCCTGTCGTGCCATTTCCTTTCAATCAGCTCTAACTGCCATCTCCAGAACTTAACCCAGTTCTTGGCAACAACTGTTGCTCCTTTGGAACTGCTCGTTATGTAGCCTCGGGGCGGACCTCGCGGAAAACACCGTCTTCTACTGTCCCGTCCTATTTCTGCGGGCATTGGCTCCCACTGGAATGTGTTTACGAGTCGTTGTAATAGGTAATAGGTTTTCACGCCACAATAGTCAGTTCTCTTTATCGTACCTCTTATGTTTATTGAGAAAATGAACCCTTTAAATAGTGAATTTCTTCTGAACAATATAAAAAATTAACTTAATTCCTCACAGGAAACACATTACGTCTCCTCTACAAGGACCAGCCGGTTAATACTGTTTAGGGTAAAGGCCGCTGTTTATTTATAGAACCATACGGAACACAGAAATACACTATGTGAGCAGAATGCAGAGTTTTGGTGTATTCAAACACGTGATGCATGCAGAATCACTGGGCTTTAGAGGGTTAAATAAACGTGAAGCCGGAATTATTGTGGTATGCATATGTGTACATCTCTTGACTTGTTCATTTTCATGGCTGGTTGTTTACACCGTACGAGGAAAATTAATCTCTTTCATAGCACAATCGAAATGTAACTGGATACGTCGAGCGGGTTGTCGCTGCTATAAAATATCTGATTCTTTTTTGGGAGGTATTAGGTTTGTTCCCCTGCCTGAGGCTATCATGACATAGCTTCTTGTAGGCCAAAATGTTGGGAAAATAATTTATATTGAGACGAATATGATCATTGCTAGGCAACGGTTCGGTAAACACCGCTTGAGAGCCGGAAGAGCAACGAATAAGCTGGAGTTAATTTGCTAGGCAACGGCTAGCTAACACGCGTTTCCGCTGCAACGGATACAACAGAAGGACCATTAAGTGTTCGTTTGTGCTGAAGTTATAAAAGGGGAACACGTGAGAAGGCTCGGCAGGACTCAGTTCAGAGTAGTTCAGTGGGTGCAGTGATTCATCGTTCGTCATTCGTCACAGTGGAAGAGAGAACACTCGTGGCCCGCCAAGGAATGGAGCGACTCTTAGACAGTTACTGATTGTGAGCCGTGATAATTGGTTGTAATTGCAAAGAAGTGCCAATAAATCCAGTCATTCAATCGAGAACCCATTATGTTCGTCACGCAAACCCCGAATACATGACAAAATTTCACACAGTCGTACGTTAAAGGAAAAAACCGTCATATAAAACGAAGCTTATATTAAGGACATTTGATCAAAGAAGTCTAATGGCTTGGAGTTGATCCAATAAAAACGAATGATTGTTCGCTTAGCGAATGAATAGATAAAAGAAACGCGATAAATTATGAAATGAAATGAATCGTAGGTGCTTGTTAATGAATCATTACCTATGGACAGAAATATCTGTGTATAAGAAAACGTTCATTCGTAATCTCATTTTGTATGCTTTCTTCCCTCATATAATGCATCCATGTAGTGAGCAGCGACATTAGAAAGAAAAAGCTCAAAATCGATAAGGTACTGCATTTGAAGATACAGACCTACAGTCAGTCTTCCTCTAGAATCTGAAATCGTATGTTTATGGACTTACAGATGTGACCCATCAGTCTCTGTACTGGTTTTGCGTACCTCATATAAATATAACTGGATATTTTCATGCATATATGCAGTTTCCTTTCAATGTAAAGTGGTTCATATTCATTGGATACCACTGGCATTATGTATGTGCAGAATAAAATCCGTAATATAACTTCACTTTTATTACTTGTTATTTATCTGAGGCCGACGCAAAATATCTAAGTAATTCTTCTTGTGCAATGAAATATATTGCTACTCTTTCCCTTAACTTACTTTGTGCGTGATTTAATTTAACTGTAGGTAGAATTTCAATAGCCTTAGTAGCACACTGTCACGTGTATGGGGTGCGTGATTTATTAGACGGGGCATGGATTGGTTGATTGCATTTATTTACACCTTATTCACACCATTTAGAACTACAAGTAATACAGCGCTACCGCTAATCTCCGCACATTACAATTCACTGACACACACAGACTAGCGTCCTCAGCCTATTACAGTCTCCACTTGCCATTTCCTGGCAATATACGTGTATTTAACGCAGTGGAGCTCCCGTTGTTACGCCATTGTCCACTGCTTCCGCATCCGAACTCTCAACTCCATCTTCCCAACTCTCGACTAACTGCGCACTCGGAACTCCGGAACTCGGCCCAATTCTAACTCTAGCTGCGTGAGATCCTCGTTATATATCCTCGGGGCGGATCCACAGAAAACACCGCTTCCTCTGTTGTTGCGTGTTGATTCACTGCTGCAGAAATGTGTTTACTGCACAGTTGCATAGCAACGTGCGGGGTGCGCACCCAGGGAACGTCGCTTGTAAAACTTCTTCTATTGTTGCATGATATCACAGCGTACGAGACCCTTCCCTCTGCTGTGTGTGTACGGGCCATTACCTAGCAACGGCTATTTCTCTGCCTCTACAATTCTTGCTCTGAGCAAATACGCCGCAATATTAAGATATCTGGTCCAATAATTATTAAAGATTTTCCGCAATAAGTTATTTAAAGAGGTTTCCGGTTGAAGTGCGTTCAAGTGTGTGCGTGTAGAGTGAGAGAAAGAGATAGAGAAGAGAGAGTAAAATCAAGCGCCGGAAGACAGAAGGAGAGGGTGGTTGAGAATTGGTGGAAGGAGTTGGGTTTCAATACGCTTCTGTTTCTTTTCCAATATTCTCATTTCCTCGGTCTCTTTTTATTTGCATGAGAAGAAACTCCTAAACTCCGTTCTCTCTTAGCTTTCTGCTACAGCTGAGTAAGCTGAAAACTTGCAGTAAATTTTACTTATACGACTCCTAAACCTTGGTAGGGGAAAATATATTCATCCCTCCCTAAAGTCGAGAAGACAGTAGGGGCTGTAATTTCTTCTTATTACACCGACTGTGTTTACCAAGTCGGATATGCTTTAATATGGATTGACTGAGGAATTGTTAATTTGTATATTGTCATCCACTATCAATAATTTGTGAGCCGATTGTCTAGAAAATGTGGGAGCCTCGACGTCTCACAAACCTATGGGCATCTACCGACAGTTACAGGAATAGATTTAACCTTTTCAGTATCAGTAATTAGATTTGATACTACACTGAAACTATTTCTCAACTCTATTTATAATAATATTATTTTCATGTGAGAAATAAAAAAGTAAAGTTGTCCCTGTACTTAATTAACTAAGCACCACGCCATGAAGATGTATGTGGCAGTGGAAGTAGTGCTCCATTGTTCTTGACCTCGGCACAAGATTCAGGTGAGTAGTCAGCTTCACGCTTCGGCCCTTTACCTCCAGAGAAAGAGACCTCGGTACTCATTGAATAGAAGGCTGGATGGGCCAAAAAGCCGGCCTGGACGCTGCAGAGAAGAAAAATATCTTGCCTTTGTCGAAAATCGAACTCCAGCCCTATCTTTCATATGTTCTGATAATAAATAACTGTGCTTAAGCTTGTCACTGTTTTTACAAAGCATTTAGTACTTAATGCATATAATGCCATAAATTATTAACTTACTCTCTCCCTGACTCCACAGAGCTGGACTCCTCTTAACAAACTAATAATACTCAGTCAAGAATTTACCGCCTCTTACAGAACTCGGGTGTTCATAGCCGTGTTCACAAGAGCCCGCCGATGAAACCTGTCCCGAACCGGATAAAAAGATACACTACCTAGATGGTTGCAAGCAATGCATATGTATAAAATCACATAAATTTATACCCCTGTTTCATATACTTATTTATCTGGCATACATTTTAAGTCGTTCATTTAATCTGTATATTTTAATACCTCGATTGTCTTGGCTTGCTAGTTTAAAGCACAATGATTACTCTATGCGCCATATTCTTTAGCATGAAATTCTGTGAGTTTTACTCACAGAGGGTATTTGTGTCTTTCATATGGTTCTCAGAATAAGCAGAGGTTATTTCGCCAAACATTTCTAACGCATTGTGTTTACTATGAGGTAGGAATTGAAGGGTCTGGTTTCGTATGCCTTATGTTTGGATTTAAATAGTTCAGTAATGGTTCCAACATCACAGTAAAATGGTTCTCGGTATGGAAAGCACACGATACCTTGTACAAAAAATAATCATTGGCAAGTGTAGACAAGAAACAGTCGAGCTGTCAGTTCGTGTACAATCCTGACTACGGCTAAAAGGCCGAAACATGTACTAAGTATTAACATGTACTATACCCATAGGAAAAGCTGCTTTGATGGAAATAAATACAATTGAAACAGGCCCTCCCAATGGTCTTTTCGTCTACTGTCTAGGAATGTTAATATTGAAATATACAAAACTATGATTTTACCTGTAGTTTTGTATTGGTTTACAATTTTGTCTCTGAGAATAATGGAAGAAGGAGCTGGAATAGCGTAGTCGGTATAAAGATTGGCTACGGGCTGGACGATCGAGGGGTTGGAGTTGGAGCTCGGTAGGGTCAAGAATTTCTTTCTTCTCTACGTAGTCCAGACTGACTCTGGGGCCCACCCATCCTCTTATCCAATGGATACCGGGGCTCTTTCCAATGGGGTAAGGCTGTAGGGGCGTGAAGCTGACCACTCACTTCCAGTTAGAGCTGTGGTCAAGAAAATGTGGAACCTATGTGGCGTAGTGTTCAATTAGTTAAGCACAGGGACAATTTTACCTTTTACGGTAATGGAATAATACAGACTGGGAGTATCTGAGAGCAGGGTGCTGAGGAGAATTTTGGGGCTGAAGAACAATGAATTGATAGAAGTTTGGAGATAGTTGCATAATGAGGCCGCGCCATAGCTCAAGCGGTTAGTAGGTGGCTTCCCACTGCGGCGGCCCGGGTTCGATCCCGGGTCTGGTCAAATGGGATTTGTGGTGGACAAAGTGGCGCTGGTGCGGGTTTTCTCCTAGTGCTTCGGTTTCCCCTGCTAATCTTCATTCCACCAAATTCTCCATCATAATAGTCACCCGGGGCAGGCTACAATAGGCCAATCAGTGGCCCCCGTGCCGAGTGGACCCAGTTGGACTTCACCCCCCACTAAGCAAATTAAAAAAAAATAGTTGCATGATGAGGTGAGGATAATTTTAAAATGGTTCTTACAGAAGTAGGATGGGGTGGTATGTACTGGATTGAGCTGTCTTAGGATGGGGACCAGTGGAGGGCTCTTGCGAACACGGCAATAAACCTACGGGTTCCATAAATTCTTGAGTAGCTGAGCGACTAGCGTCTTCTCAAGGAGTCACCTCCATGGAGCTGGTTAAGTAGTTGCTGTAACTATGCAAAATATGTGGTTGGTAGAAACCAATGCAGCTAAAATATACTCTCCCAGTGCGTAATATGCTTTCTGGCTCATTATCCCATTACATAATCTCAGTAACTAATAAAGGTAAATAAAACAAAATAAAGTTCCCTTCTTGAACGAAGAGTTCATGGAGGTAGGCCTAGGCCCACTGGGGCTGTAGTGCCAAGGGAAAAAAAGTTCCCTTCTAATTGAATCCGTTGTTTTCAAATGGGTAGAATATTCACCATCAGCCTCCTCTTCGACCAATAAACTATACTCTTGCTACTTTGTGTTCGGTAAACATGCCGAAGAGGCAAGTTGAGCTGTGTAATGCGTGTAAGGGAGACAGAAATCAGCAGGCGCTACTCGTAACTTGCAACCGGAAGCTGTGCGGAGAGTTGAACGCAGAGACATCCAACGGGCAGACACTGAAACAAATTTGTTGCACGGGTAGTCGAATTATTCGACAGCAGGCGTTACCGTTAACAGGCTGACAAGAGAATGAAAATGTGTAGAGGACACAGGCATGCACGGAGCGTCAGAAACAAGTTACGTGATGTTACGTTTGAACTGCTGAACAAGAATGCTTCCAGACTCACATTTAAGTTCTGTTTTAAAACAAGATATGCGTTGTGCTTGAAGTTCTCACAGCGGGAACTACAAAGAAGACTCTCTTCTGGAATATGACGTTGTGTAATCTGGTAGAAGTTTACTAACGTGTCGGATGTCCGCGCCATAGCTCAAGCGGTTAGTCGCTGGCTTCCCACCCCGCGGCCCGGGTTCGATCCTGGGTCTGCTCAAGTGGGATTTGTGGTGGACAAAGTGGCGCTGGGGCAGGTTTTCTCCGAGTACTTCGGTTTCCCCTGCCAATCTTCATTCCACCAATTGCTCCACAATCACCCTCATCTATCAACTGGGGCTGGTACAATAGGCCAGAAGTGGCCGCAGTACAAGGGACTTAGTCCCACTCCACTAGCAATAAAAAAACGTGTCGGATGAACTTATTCAATCCATCTTCGGGGTAGAAGAGAAAGCCAAACACCCAGTAACAAGCAGAAAGACTAAATATTGTGTCTAGGCCGTGCCATTGCTCAGGTTGTTAGTCGTCGCTTTCCACCGCGGCGGCCCGGGTTTGATCCCAGATGAGGTCATGTAGGATTTGTAATGGACAAAATTTTTCTCCGAGTACTTCGATTTCCTGCCAATTCTCATTCCACCGATTGCTCTACAATCATCATCATCATCTATCATCCAGGGCTGGTATAATAGAACAATTATTTGGCCGACGTACCAAGTTGACTCAGTCTCGCTCCACTCCCCTCCCCCAAATATATATATATATAGTATCTTGACTAAAATCGAAGAAAACCACGAACCCCCGATCAGGATATTTAGTGTTATGGCCGAGATTCGAATCCAAGGTCTACCGTATGCAGGTCATAATAGCTACCGCTTCAGCCAAGTTGCTCGGTAACTCTACGGAGCAGAGGCATCCCTCACTCATGTTATTCACTCGTCTTTTGTGGTGCCTCAAGGTTCGTTACCGTGTTCAGAAGTCGCGCCACTTTACCATGCTCTGGACCAAATGAATGTAGTCGGTGTCCTAACGCCCTTTTCGTTTACAAGCGATTTTAAAAACATATTTATGAGGAAATCAAGAACAGATTAAATTCAGGTAACGTTTTCTAGCATTCGGTTTAGAATATTTTCTCTTTTCGTCTGCTGTATAAAAACTTAAACACTAAAATATACGAAATTATAATTTTGTTTGTATTTTTTTATGGTTGTGAAACTTGGTCTCTGACATCGAAGGAATAAAATAGACTGAGGATGCTCGGGAACAGAGTATTGAGAAGAATATTTGGACTCAAGAGAGATGAATTAATAGGAGGTTGAAGAAAAATTCATAAAGAGGAGCTTCATAACTTGTCCTCCTGGTCAGATATAATTAGGATCATAATGTCAAGGAAGATGAGATGAGAAGGGCACGTAGCACGCATGACGGAGAAGAGAAAGCAGATCTAATTTTGGTGGGAAAGCCAAAGGAAAGATATAACTACTAAGACCTAAGCGTAGGCGGGAGGATAATACTAAAATGGATCCCAGAGTAATATGAGGGGGCGGTATGGGCTGAATTCATCTGGCTCAAGACAGGGTCAAATGGTGCGTTCTTTTGAACACGGTAATGATCTTTGTGTCCCATAAAATTTTGGGAAATTCTTGAGTAACAGAGCTACTGTTAGCTACTCAAGAAGAACTCTATTCCGTGGGGTTATCCTATTATTTGTGTATACGTCTCTTAGTGTTTCTTTTGCTGAGGTATTTAAACAAAGATTTGTTTGTGTTACTTACCTGCCGCGCTTCCCACATCCCATTCTCCCGGATTGTTTAGTGTAACTATACCCGGTGATAATTATATATATGTTTCTTATGCAATTGTCTTTGCCCTTCTCTCAATCCTTCTCCGTTTGATCAAAATATTTTACAGTTTTATGATCATTGTGTCCAATTGCTTCAACTTTCTTAAAGAAGTATCAGCTATCTAATTAAAATAAAACGGGCATCGTTGAAACCCTCCTAATTCCAATGGGAGTCATTTTAAATTAATAGATTACCTATTTGCAGAGACTTCGGTCATGAAAATGTTACATTCCAAACCTCCTTTCAGTGTTGCTTAGTAATAACATACGAAGTTACGTATATGTGCGTATTTTGTGCCAGTGTAGTCTTTTTTTTTTCGAAATGGAAAATTTATGCTTAGTTCATCCATTCGCAGGTGTGTATAGACGCCGTTTGAGTCTCGCAGTTTGTGGTATGCTGTATTGAAACCGAGTGTGTCTATTCATATCTCTCGAACATTTAGTTTTCCTGCTATTCAATAAATTTCCGATATCACTTTCATACATTGTTGTGACTGTATATAAATAGGTTGAATCGGCGAGAGCGAGTGACTTTATTCAGTGTTCTCAGAACAGAGAGGCTTTTGTTACAACATGTAATCCGACAAACATGCTGTTTACAAATACGGAACATTCCCTCGGGTTTTAAATCAATTCTCCGAAAAAAAAAATATGTGTTTCTAAATCACATCGTTGGTAGCTGCAAGCAAGATAACTTAGCTATCTTTCTCGTTCGATGAAACTATTGTCTTGGTTCTAAAATAAATTAATATTTCTGACGCTATAAAAGTGACTGATATTGCGCCTGCTGTGAAGCTGAATAGTGTTAGTTCTGTTTAATCAGGGATGGGCAGAGTTTTGATGGCTCATTTAGAAGTGGTTAAGAGTTGAACAAATTGGCAAAAAAATACTAGAACTTAAAATGTAATTAAGTAGTTGTAAATTATTTACGTTTAATGAAAGCGTACCCCTCCATAGTCTAGGGGTAACGTTCCCACCTCATGACTCAAGGTACGCGGGTTCAACCCCGGCGGAGGTCGAAGAATTTTTCAGGGCGGAAAAATTCAAGGAACAATTCTTCCGGGAGGGACTTTAAGCCGTAGGTCCCGTGTCGTAGATCTACGGCACGTAAAAGATCCTCATGTCTCTAGGAGACCTCTGAGCAAAATTAGGCAACACTTTCCCGCCCAAGTAGTTTCCAGTGTCTGTGGTAGATGGGGGAAATATCAGGTACTGACGGCCGACCTCGTTGGCTGAACGGGGCTGATAGCACGCGCCAGTACTGGTAGGGTATGGGGACAGTAGTGGGACGCACAATGGACCAATAACTGGTCTAAGTGCATGGGGAAACCCACCCCCTCTAATAATAATAATAATAATAATAATAATACGCTTAATGAAAAATTATGTAGGTTTCTAGACATATTAAAGTGTGTAAGAACTTGATATTAATAATCAATTAATTCTGACAGTATTAACGTTTTACGGCAAACACATATCGATGCGTTTGAAAGCGACCACCAAACTATAATTTCAGTAAATATCTCGATTTATTGCGATCCAGTGGGTACCGAGGCATTTTTCACAAAGGTTAAAGTGGCCGGGGCCCGAAGCTGACCACTCACATCTATCTAGTACCGAGGTACCTCTACGTCCCATCTTCATTGTATGGTGCCCAATTAGTTAAGCAAGGGAAAAAATTACCTTTAACCTTTATAACTTTTATATGAAGGTAAAGTTAATGTCTCTTGTCTTAAATAAATATCTAGCCTCGAAGATGCATAGGAGAATGGAGGTATGAAGCAGTTGGTTGGTTAGTGAGAGGAGTGCTGGGATGCAGCTAGTAGCTGAGGCCGGGGACCGTTCGGGAACTACAGAGGAAGTGGAAAGTCCGCCGTTGTAAGCCTCCACCAAGCAACGTCAGTGAAGACGTAACTGTGGACATTAATGTATGTGTGTGTGTGTGTGTGTGTGTGTGTGTGTGTGGGTATGTGTTTAACATTGTACTGTAAAGTATAGTCACGCGGTGTATCGAGGAGTCCTATAAGTCCGATCATCATTCGAAACCCATCAATAGTCAATCTATCGCGTGATAGTCTTTAATGAAGAAAATTTCAAGTCGGTAAAGAAAGGAAAAATGTATGATTATTGTGACGAAACCTTTGAAAAAAAATACCATTTTGAAGACCAGAGAAAGACCTTTTATTGTCTTTCTTTTCCCCAATTCACAGTTTCACAAAGTTCAGATCAGAATAATACATCTGGGACCGGAGTTGCTTGCTTCAGTGTATCCATCTTACTCCAAGAGTCATGATTCTTGATGGCATGTGTGGCGCTCCGTCAAGGACACAATGCTGTTCGCATGGGACTGATAGAATTTGTACGTGAGGGACACTTTTACGATCACAGCCTAGTTATTGACTTTGCACGATGTGTAATTATGTCATTATGTACAATTACACACGACTGTGACAGAGGACATCTTAGCAATGAATCTAAATTCAAACCAGACAATAATCTACAGAGAAATTAAAGCCCATTAGTGAAGGATCCGTAACATCCAATCACGTTGAGGTTCGAGTCTGTTTCATCTACCTATGATAATTTGGTTGACCTTCCTGTCTTTCCAATTTTTTCAGTTTGTAATAAGAACAGATTTTATGAGACTGGTATTGTCCATTCGATTCAAGTAAGGTAACATTTTTAATGTCCACAGGAATTACAAATCTGTAATTATGCAGAGTGCCGATCACAGTGGCCACGCGAACGCTTGGATCGTGGGTTCGAATCCCACTTGAAGCATGGATGTCTGTGTGCGTTTATTCTGTGTTTTTGCTCTACTGTGTATAAGTAGCGGCCTTGCCACGGGCTGACCCCCTGTCCAAGGAGTCCTACCGACTGCGTAAGAATCAAGAAACTGAAAAAGCAGCCAAGGCCCAACAACGGACTGTAGAGCCATAGACAGATCAATTATTCATCATAGTGAAAAGTTTCTCTGTTTAATGGTTCAAAGTATAGGTCTATATTCCCCCGCATCTGAAACTTAATAATTGTAATGTTAATATCTTGCACTTTCCCGTGTTTGTGATGTTCAGTACGAATATGAGTACCATAGTATTCGTGTGTACGTACTTTCATGGTTCGTCTCCCTACTATATATCACATATATAGAGTGTCCCCAGGAGGAAAGGTCAGTTTTCTGGGAGGTCACAGTATCGGTCATTCTAAGCAAAAATTTTTATACGTACATGTGTCCTATGCCGGTCACGGTAGCCGAGCGGTCTAAGGCATGTACTGTCTTCGCTCGCTTGGAAACCGGGATCGTGGGTTCGAATCCCACTCAGGGCATGGATGTTTAGTTTGTGTGTGTGTGTGTGTGTGTGTGCGTTTTTCTGTTTGTGTACAGGTAGACGCCTTGCGACGAGCTGATCACCCGCCCAAGGAGTCTCACCGAATATGTAAGATCTAGAACAACCGAATTAAACGGAGAAGTTCATGGAGGCAGGCCTAGGCCCACTGGGGCTGTAGTGCCAAGGGGGAAAAAACGTGTCCTATTCCGAATGGTTTTCGAGATAGAGATATTTCAGTCTTCCTAAGAATAAGACGTGCAAGAAACCTGACGATGACGACTACGCGTTCCTCCTACATTTCACTTATATCCTAGAATCATATACCCTTTAAGTCTTCATAGACTAGTAATTTTCTAATGATGACATTAACTATCTGCGTCACTATCTGATGATGACGCAGTCTCAAACATTCTTCAGACACAATACATGGAATACTGGAGATAAGGGCTAGTTCTGTCGATTGAGCCCCACTGGGTAGGCTTTCTGCCGGGGAACGGAGATAGAATTCAGGCTCTGAAACGTCGTTTTTCATGATAATATGGCGCAGGATAAATAATTAATTCCGTGGAACTGAGTCCTTCTTGACAAGTTGCCAGTCGTTCAGACATGCAAGAAGTTCCCATTATTTTGTTGAACCCGAAGGATCATTGCCGTAGTCAAAAGAGCCCTCCATTGACCCCTATCCTGAACCTGATCAGTCCAGTCCACACCACCCACTCCTCTTTATCTAAGACAAGTTTTAAAGTTGTCCTCCCATCTAGGCCTAAATATTCCTAGTGGTCTCTTTCTTTCTGGCTTTACCACAAAAACCCTATATATTATACATTCCTCTTCGCCCCATGCGTACTACATGTTCTGGCAATCTCATATTCCTTGACTTGATCTGCTAATTATGCTTGCCGAAGAGTACAAATTGTGAAGATCCTCATTAAGCAGTTTTCTCCAGCCTCCTGTCACTTCATTCCTTTCAGTCCAAATATTCTCCTCAGCACCCTGTTCTCAAACACCTTCAGTCTGTGTTCCTCCCATAATGGCAGAGACCAAGTTTCAGACCCATACAAAACAACAAGTAAAGTTAAAAGTTTTCTAATGTTTATGTTTTTAGACAGAATACAAAAGGTTCTGAACTGAATTGCAGCAAAATATTATCCGAATTCGACGGGAGATGTCCAAAAATCTGTCATTGTATTGATATACCAACGTCAGAAACTTTTAGATCACATTTTATAATATATTTGTTTCGGTCCCTTAACGTATATTAAAAATAAAGAAGATTCGGCTAGACAGAGCAGTGGCTGTACGTACGATCACTCACACGAGTTTTCCCTGCGACAAGTTCTTCAGCAAATACAGGCTAATTATTTAGTCTCAGTTCAGTTCGCTTTCTTTTACGCTTTCTCTGTTGAAAGATAATGCGTTTTTCAATTACCAATCATCTCTCATTCATAAGCACGCTGAAGGTATCCTCAACAAGCAAAACGCGCTGACAAAGTGACGTCCGTACCTCCCATTGTCACATACACAAACTCCACCTCCCCTCACCCCCTTGTCACGAACGACTGCGGTGGAGTTTAAATTGCTTTCCTACTGAAACTTCACGTGTCGTATGTTGCTGTTCGTGTTATTAAAAAAGTCCTACACTGTGCTATTAGCATTTTCACAGTAATTTTCAAAAGCATATTTCTATAAATTTCCCAATATCAGTCGCTCTATGATATGAAATTTTACTTGAGAAATGTAATGGACTCATTTCTCAGTTTTCATCTCTCTGTTAAATTTAAAATACACGACGCATGGCGCTGATGTTGTCCCCTGTAAAGGAATAGGCTCAGGGCTAACTTTCGTATTCATGATATCGTAATTTATGTTCGTCATTGTTCTGTCACCACATTTTGTGGAAAACGGGAAACAAGGGCGCAATGTTTGAAACATGATTAGCTGACAGTAGAATGCAGGAAGAAAGAGAAACATTCTTTCTCATTCATATTGCGATTTTGCTCAATTTAATCGTTTATATTCAGCCCTAAGGAACTAAATGAATTTTTACCGAAGAAATTAAAACTGAAGATAAAATCATCAATAAGTAAGGTGGCACGGAATTCAGAATCCAACTGCTATAAACACTGCTATAAATTATAAAACATAACTATAACTGCACACTCGAAAGCAACACGATACACGGCTTGTGGGAACAGCGGACAAGCAAGGAGCAAAATTGCAGAAAATTATAACAATGGCTTGCATATGGAAAGGGTGAGCCACTGCAATATAACCTACCGAAGAAGGGTATATTCCTTAGACAAGTGGTCGACGCCTCTTGTGAGGTGGAATTGGAGTTAATGTAATTAAAATTTTAATGATATTTAATTGGTTTTAAATGGAATGAACTGTAACATGTAAGATTTTAACGCACAACAGTTGAGTTCAATTGTAACATTTTAATTGCGAAATGTTCAGTTACTCAAGTGTGAAATGGACAATACTCAGTGCAGTGTAGCAGATTTGGCACAATTGGACACCTGATGATGGCCGTTAATAGCGAAGCCAAATGTGAAGAAACAAATACTTGTAGTTACTATAGGATTCTGACGATGGTGTATAACACACTGATATGTTGGGTTTTTGGACTTTATCCATCGTCCTGGTTTTTAAGATAACAAAATAAAAACACGACGTTTCGGAAAATGGATCTGTTTCCGTCCTCAGGTGAAGGAAAACACCTATTCAGTTGGGTCCGTTAGAAAGAGCTAGCCTCAATCACTGGATTGAGTAGTAGTCTACCTTTCTATCTATCTATCTATATCTATCTGTAACAGGCCGTGAAGGCCCATAGGGTTGTGAGACGTAGAGGGTCCCACATTTTCTAGACAATCGGCTCACACATGTCGGTAAGGTTGTCAGCCTTACGCGCCGGCCGCGCTTTACTCCCCAGGAAAATTATTTAATTAATTCCTGGTACTCACTTCTGTTAGAGGCTGAGTAAACCCCAGGGTCATAGTGCGGCTGGAAGGATTAGGTCAACTGAAAAAATCCAATGACTTCATCGGGACTTGAACCCGCGACCTTCCGGCTTGTAGCATAGTGCCTCAACCAACTACGCTACCCTATCTATCTATATCTATTTATAAAATTGAATTAAAAGTAACCTGTGCAGCGTTGTTTCTAATTCTCTCTCTCATCTCCTCAGAATTGATATTAAAATGCTTATTTATTATTCGCTCCACTTCAGAGACTTGTGTTAGCGTACTTTCTAAGAAGATATTTAAAAGTAATTAATTATCTCTGTTGCGTACCCTTGTAAGTACTTGAAAGTATGGGTTAATAAAGGAACACAATTTCAACCTAACCTTACCCCTGATTCCAAGGAGAAGCTTCAGTTTGTCGATGAAATTTCGATTTATATTACGCGATATGTTGTAGTACTAACTCGGAAGATGCTCTAGAGTTTCCTGCTGACTAAGAGATTTCCTTGTCTTCTCTTTCCTTCGTCTATTAGTTAACGTTTCCACTTCAGCTAGACAGTAATTCTCATTAGCACCGGTTCTGTCTCTCTCTCTCTCTCTGTCTCTGTCTGTGCACACGCTGCTAATCTGGCTCGGTTCTTTCTTGCCATGTCTTCCTTCTCTCCTTGAAAACCAGTTTTAAAGAACCATCTCCCTGCTGCTTGGTGTTAATATTTCCTATGGCTTTATATCGTACCCTGTACGTTACCAATGGCTTCTTTTTCCTTCGAGCTATTGTTTGTTTAGAGCCGGGATAGCTCAGTCTGTACAGCGGTAGGCTACTGCAGAACGGCTTGGGTTCGATTCCCAGAAGGGGCAACTACCGTATTTACGCATGTATAGGCCGCGTGCATGTATAGGCCGCAGCACAATTTTCAGACAGAAATTATAGAAAAAATAATTTTCTTGGAATATTATTTCAGGAGTATTACACCCTGTATTACTAATTATGAATATAATTTTTTTAAATGAAGTGTGATTTCGAATATTTCGAATATAAGCCGCACCCCAGTTTTCCTCTTGAATTTTTGGCAAAAAATGTGCGGCCTATAGATGCGTAAATACGGTAATTTTTCTCTACCCACCTTTGGAGCCCACACTGCCTCCTATGCAATGGGGGCCGGGAGCTCTTTCCGGGGTTAAAGTGGCCGAGGCTGAAACTGACCACTCACCGCCATCTAGTGCCGAGGTTAAGAAAGGTGAAGCAATAAGCCCACCCGTCACAGGTCATGACGTGGTACTTAATTACTTAAATACAGAGACAACTTTATTTTAGCTTTTTGCTACTGTTGGCTTAACCATTTTATACGCTTAAGAGATTTCTTTCACATCAAAGATAATATTGCCTTATTTTCGGAAAATGAGGATCCCTGACTGAAAGAAAACTATACTGCGATTTGAAACCAGCAGAGGAATATTTCGATAATAAGTTAGTAATAAGAATTTTAATTCAAGAAGTTCTGGGTAGAAATAATCATCTACTTTTCTTTCACTACTGTTCGAGGCTTTTATAGGATAAGAGGACAGAAACTCTTATGTGTATGCGTAATAATAAAAACATGCAGTTTGAGCTTCTTCAATGTTGGTATTGCTGATGGGAGGGATTTATGAAGTACCCCGCTGAGATGGACTCAGGTAGCATGATACACATACCAACTTTCTTAAAGATCAGTTCAAGGAAATTTTAAATTCCGGAAGACGAGGATTAAATTGCCTTATTAATACAATTAATTCTAAGTAAACTTCATAAATCCTCTTTTCATGTTACACAAATTCATAGCCCTGCAGATCTGTTAAGGTAAGGTAAAGCTATTCCTGTAACAGGCCATGGAGGCCCATATGGTTGTGAGACGTCGAGACTCCCACATTTTCTCTATACAGTCGGCCCACAGGTGGCGGTAATGTTGTCAGCCTTACGCCACTGCCGCCTTCCACCCCCAGGAAGATTCCTGATATTCATTTCTGTTATAGTCTGAGCCGATCCCTTGGCCGTAGTGCGACTGAAAATATTAGGCCAATTGAAAAATCCATTGATTTAATCGTGAATCGAATCCGCGACCTTCCGGCTTGTAGACCAACTACGCTACCGTGTGCCCCCCTGTAGATCTATTACTGTTATCATTGTTCTCTTTGTGTTTTCCCAAGTACTTGCCTGTAATTTGTCTTTGACTTATAATGTGTTTGTCTATAATGTAATTACTTTCATCTACACTGTGCTCTGTCTGTAATTGGCCTTGCGGCTGTTGACTCCGCACATAAATAATAAAGAATTGAATTGAATTTAGGTTTTATTTGTATGAGAAACTTACATACAGATTCCGTTTACGTCAGATTTATGTGATATGACCTTTAATATTCTCATCGTCTTCACGTCTGTAACTGTTGACTTAAAACAGTAATTCAAGCAGAATACCTTGATTTGTGTCATTTATCTCCGTACAGAATTTTTCAGATGGTTACCTCCAGTGGGTTAATATTCATCATCATCTGACCGAAGGCGAAGGAAATTTTTGGTCGATCGAAATGTTATTCCACGAAAGACAGAAAAGTTTCAATAATGAGTGTTTTAAAATTCTTTCCATATCTATTATCATATATTTTTCCAGGACCCTGCATTAAATAGCAGTGATGACATAGCCACCTCACAGTTCGTGCTAGACCAAAGTGTGTGTCAAGGTATTTATCTTATTTATTTAACGACTCGTGTAATATCTCAAACTGTGGTTAGCGTAGAATTATAAAGGTAAAAAGTAAAATTGTCCCCATGCTTCACTAAGACGTATGGGGGAGTGGCTGTGTAGATCCACTTTTTCCTGACTTTGGATAGAATAGGTCGTAATGAATTGGAAATGATTGAGGAAGAAACGGTTCGAAGAGTATCCCATAACATTCAGGAAAAGACTAAGCAAAACTATGAAATATTTCAGCCAGGATTTCTGCTCTCCGAGCCGGGATGTTAACATTTATCCTCTCGGATACGTTTATTATTTATTGTTTATTATCCATGGTAAATTTTGCATTTTGTTCTTCTTACAAATGTTTATTGTCCGTGGTTTGGTATTATATGTAAATTTTGCATTTTGTTCTTCTTACAAATGATCGTGAAATATTTCAGCAGTGATGCTCACATCATCTCCATAACAATTAAATTTATTTCATTTGTCGCCAGTTACTCGTATGTAGAGTTTAATTGTTCTTATTTCAAATAATATGAGTTACTTCATTATAAATTAAATATTAAATGTCTAACAGTTTAATTTTCCTACATTCTGTTGGTGTCATTGAATTTTTTCAATTGATCTAATCCTTCCAGCCGCACTATGGCCCTGGGGTCGACTAAGCCTCTAACAGAAATGAGTACCAGGAATTAATTAAATAATTTTCCTGGGGAGTAAAGCGCGGCCGGCGCGTAAGGCTGACAACCTTAACGCCATCTTTGAGCCGATTGTCTAGATAATGTGGGACCCTCAAAGTCTCACAACCCTATAGGCCTTCACGGCCTGGTACAGGGATAGCTTTACTTTTACTTTTACATTCTGTTGGTATTATTATATTTCATAGGTTAATCGGCCTCTGTTATAGAGTGCACACAGAATAATGATAAAATTATCTCTAATAAGCAAAAGTGTCCCATTATATTAGCTAGAGAATTAGAGAGTAAGATGTGATCTTGCCGCTGAGTATGTCCCCACGCACAAAAGTCGCAACTTTCACACATTTTCTGCCTTCTTTTGCACTTTCCTTGACGAGTCGGTGGAATGCTTCGTGTAATGATTAATGAGTAATTAAGGTTCTGCGGTAGAAGCCGGCGTCTGTGAGAATTGAACCACACACCTCCCCTTACAGCCGGATGTTAGGGGTTCATTGAAGCTTGGGGGTGGGAAATTATGAATGGCTGTATAAGCTTCCGACATTACTTTCTCATATTCTTCTCTTCTCGGTTTTGTAAAAATTTCCTTCCATAAGCTTCACAGTCTCGCGCAATATAAATAGAGATCCATTATCCGTTCTTTTCATTATACCTTATTTCATTAGTGCCAATTCCTTTTCATGGTAGAAACGAAGGGAAAAGAGAACGGATAGGTACGCTTTCTGCTGTGGTCCTGAGTTGGTGCGGTCATTAATTCTATACCGTTGTATTTGAGTGAAGTCTTGTCAAGCCTAGCAAAGCCACGTGCTCGTATGTTCTCAATATTAATACCTCAGGGCGGCTCCAGATAAACCTGTCGACACTAGTACACCACTTAATTACAGCCAATGAATTTCTCAGTTTTATATCATTTTTAGTCAAAATATTTCCCTTTCTTGCAGCTTCATATTTTGTAATCTTTTCCAAATATTATTACGACTATTAATTTAAGCGTAATGGGATAATGGGTATGCAGCACGCATGCGAGAATAGCGAGAATAATAGCATATTTTTGTAGAAAATCCTGATGATAGGAGGCACTTAGGAGATTCAGGCCTAGAGAGGATAACGAAAATAAAATATATGTATCTTGAACAGGTAGAATGGGTGGCAGTTAATTAGATTCATCTGGCTCAGGATAGGGACCGGTGGGGAGCCCTTTCGAACTCATGTAATTCCCGATAGGGAATTTCTTGACTAATGGAAACAAACAACACACTAAAACAAAAACAAAAAACTCCATGGTTTTAGTCCGCAAGCGAACTATAGCGACTGAGCGACCGCCGCTTGTTGGCAAAGTTAGCGCCAACTTAAGTTGATAGAGGGTGTCGCGTGGTCAGCGCAACGAATCCCCACGGCCGTTAATTTCGGTTTCTAGAACGGAGCCGCTATTTCTTTGATATAGCTCCTTAATTATTCTTATGAGACTGAGTGAACCCCGTTCCAGAGCCACTATTTCTCAGAAAATCTGGCAACGTCAGATCTGGATCTGTAGCCAGGAACTCTGACCAGTACACCACAGAGGCGGTCACATACAACATACTATGGGGGAACAAACACGGACACCGTAAGCGGAAGATAGTGCGGGAACTGATAAAGCGTTAGGTTCTCAGACAAATGTATTCATTGTGAACGATGAAAATGCAATAACATTGAAATATTTCGACTTAGGAACTAGTGCAGTGTGACAGTTTCTAGTAGTAAACACGTGCCTGAGGATGTCCAAGTAAGGCCGACACATGTAGCAGTTTATTGTGATTTTAACGTTATTTTAAATTAAAGATAGACTGAACAGTGTTGCACTAAGGACGGAAGGTGAATGAGTGGAGTTTCTTGAGAAGAATTTTACTTCATGTAGTTACTTAACTTTCCTCTAAATTTTTATAATTGAAAAAGTCTACTTATGCACATGAGCGTGGCAACATTGTCCTATGTGTGATGAGTAGCTTAAATAATTATGCTGTAGATACTTGCAATTATAATACAGAATTTTATGAATTGATATTGAAATTAATAACAATTGTTAAAAATTTCTCTGATTAAAGTGACACAATTTAATGTTCCAAAAAAATAGAATTTGCATGTCTAAAATCTATATCGTATTTCTGACAAAGCACAGGATTTCAATGTGTGAGATTGTATGGATCCTTCAGCCATAGCCATAAATGCAGAACTTTTCTCAACGTTGTCATTTCGTTATTTTTCACTACTCAGTAAAGTTAGCATAATGACCAAGCTCGTTTATATCACCCTAATATTTCAGATTTTTCTTTTGGAAGTATTCCGTTCGAATTTCCCTTGGAACACCGGTAATCCTAAGATTTTCCATATTTTTCCTTAGTTCCTCCAAATAAAATGCTGCAGTAGGCTTCGAATAGGGAAGATCGCTTCTTTCCAAATCCTTTCAAATTCATTATTCACAAATCAGCCTCCCATTTCACGTTATATAATCAAGACATACACAGTCTCGTAAAATAAACCACATAAAGTAACGTAATTGTTTGTAAGTTCTTTCTGCTCCGTAAATTAAATTAAATGTCAGTTGTGCTGTGCAGTAAATGACAATAAATTATTCACACCTCATAAATTCGTACTCCCAAATATCGGTGTTTTCGACTAAGAAAATGTGGTAGTTTCTGATAACATGTTTCGGTGTTTATAATTCCGACGTCTGGCTAGTAAATGGGAGACCGAAAGCCATAAGAAGCTAATAAGATTCCGACGGAGGAAAACATGTCACACATTAAGATAATGATAATTTGATAGCCGACAGCTGCATTAACTATCAGTGTTTTTGCAGTTGACTCTTTGCCGGCTGAGCAATTGATGTGTCTTCTGTGGGAGGTCCGTGCCGACACTACATAAGGAGCAGTTTAGTAGTTCAGGTCTGAGTTCTCGGTGGAAGATAACCAGGGAAGTCCGTAGAAGGCAAGAAGGCTTCATAGTGATCTGAAGTGATAGTTTCTGTATTGAGATCCGTTGCTAGGAGACGACTAGTGGAAACAGAGTATCATAGCGCACGGGCAACCGTGAACTGTAAATTCTGTAAATCAACGATAGCGCTGTATTGAATGTCATTAAGAGAACTTAAGATCTAAAGTGCTAATATATTCAATCATCCGAACTACACCCGTCATTTCGTCACGCGTACCACCCTACAAGCGACTATGTTATAGAACTGAGATGCGTAGTAAATTCATTTGCTCAGGTTACAGACTATTGGCTAACTCTTACGAGCGCGATAGTAAAACTAATCATTTCGTAAAATGCTTGGAATTTCCTTAACGAGCAGAAAGACTGTTAACTTCTCAGAAATGACTCTGCTACGTGAGTTTTGTTACAGTAGAGAATACTTAGATCACACAGTGCAAAAGACTAGAAAGTACAATTTTATGACGTTCGTAAAAGTGCTATCCCAGTGTTATCCTTTCGAGATTGAAGGAAACCACGAAAATTTTACCCAAGGAAATGGGAAACAAACAGACAGCCAAATCTGATATTTGTCGAATACAAGTCTAAACCGTTACCGCTTGAGCTAACCTGCTTAGAATCTCTTACTTGCGATGGAAGGCTCTTGGAGAAGACATTAATGCGCGGCAGCGATAAATCCAGTCGCTTGAAAACGGCTCCGATGTTCCCTACATAGAGTGCTAAGCTCCCCAACCGCTGCTTGGAACACCAAGGATTTTCCATTGTAAGCATTGCTTCTTTTTGCTTAACATACGCAGCCAGAAAAGCGTGCTAGTGTTCATGTCTGTTATAAGAGTCTAATTTATCCTGCCTCATCCTCCAGGCTGTGTTCATATCTTGAATAAAGAAGGCTGTGATATAGGTGTTGGAGCTCATTAACTTTTAAGGGATGGGGTTGTTGTTGGGAAGAGACAGGGGGATAAAGCGAGAGAAATCTTTCTTGTGCGCCCTTCGTACATGTGATAAGTTATCAGTCGGTGGGACGTAATGGACGAATGAGCTTTCTTCTAGGCATCTTATGAGGATAGAATGTTTTCTGACATTACCATTCTACATAAACTGTATTAACACTCAGAAGCTTTGAATGTTTGAATTAGAATATTTGGAACATGATGAATATACTGCGAGTAACACACATGAAGTGGGTACACACATCAAAGATCTTTCTGTTTCTTGGATCCTGG
>NW_019745080.1:3276139-3292639 GCF_002891405.2 Cryptotermes secundus
AAGTTTGCACATAAATAAACACGAATTGAATTGAATTATTATTGTTATTATTATTATTATTATTGTTATTATTATTATTATTATTATTATTATTATTATTATTATTATACTGCAATTGGGTGTTCACCCGGTATTGCAATGGCTCTCGTTCTAATTTCACACGTGGGGAAATTGAGACTGGGAAACAAATGTGAGAAACGAGAAAGTGGTTGTCAGTAATAACTAAAAACATTAGAGAAGCATTTTTTTTGTATACTCCACATACTGTACCTGTAGGTACTGAGGAAGGGAATGATGGCGTTGTTAAGCATACACCAATACATGATTTAGGTTACTGACTTACAAACTAACCTGAACTTGAATATTGTCACGTGATTAAGCGTGACTATGGACGGGTTTTGGATTGATGGTCGGATTTATTGGACTCTGTGATACAGTGCGTGACTACATATAAGAGTTCATTATTACACACACAATATTGTCCACAGTCACATCTTCGCTGCCGTTGCTTGCTTGCGGCTTCCAACGACGGACGTTCCCCTTACTCTGGGTTCCCGAAATGTCCCTAACTTCAGCTACCAGCTTCTAACAGCAGAAGTTCAGAAGACTGAGCCCCAGCAGTTGCCTAAATAACTACAACTACTAACTGGTCCTGCTTACGGACCGCGTAGAAAACGTTTTTCCATTATTATTGTAGCTTATTGTTGCCGTTGAAACATGCTTCTTTGAGGAGCCGTTACTTAGCAATCTTTGTTGTATAGTTGCTTATTTCTTTGTCGTTACTTAGTAACGGTTGTCCATATCACAATAGTTAATTTTATTTCGGTGTGAAATAATGTGTACTTTGCTTGTTGTGGTGTTTATCTAATAATTAACATAACTTACATGTACCTGATTTAAGCCCTTAAATTGCAGCTGTTTCTAAATCAGACTGCCTTGCGAAAGGCCCTTTTCGTTTTCTTAGTCAACTTAAACATAATTAGCATATACGAACTTCCTATTTATGTCGTCTAATTGCATGTATTCTCTTGAAGTGTCCTGTAAGTGAAGCAGGCACAGAGGGTCAGTACAAGGAAACCTGAGCAATCCAGTCCCATGTACAATGCTCTGTATGTATGGTGCTGCCCTCTAATGAAAGGCTTTCTATTCATATAGAAAGCCGTGTCACGTGGGACCTTGTTCTCCGCGGTTACGTTCCATGTCTCGCATGTAAATGTGGGACTTCCCCTCCTCACAGCCCTCTTCTGCTGCAATTTTCAAGCAGTATTAACTTCGAAACCAAGTCATGATTGTGAGAAAGATGATGTAATATAGTACACGAGTACGTATATGAGGTCCCGCGACTGGTGCTAGATGACGGTAATATATCCTAATTAGGTGTCTTCTCTGTAAACGCTTTGGAAGTTTATGGCACTTGCAGTAAGAAAGCGAGACGCAAGAAAATTCACGGAAAATTTAACTTAAAAATATTTCGAATTTGATCAATAGCTTCAGTGATCTTTCCTACAGACAAATGATCTAAATTTTACTTACTACTGGTATCTATGAAGCACGCTGTAGCGTAGTTGGTTGAGACTATGCTACAAGCAGGTTCGATTCCCGATGAGGTCACTGGATTTTTCAACTGACCTAATTCTTCCAGCAGCACTATGGCCCTGGGATCGACTAAGCCTCTAACAGAAATGAGTGCCAGGAATCTTCCTGGGGAGTAAAGGGCGACCGGCGCGTAAAGCTGACAACCTCACCGCATCTGTGGTCGATTGTCTAGAAAATGCGGGAGCCTCGACATCTCACAACCCTATGGACCTTCACAGCCTGTTGCAGGGATAGCGTTACCTTTACCGTTTTTTTATTTACTGCTAGTGGGGTGGGAGTAAGTCCCTTGTACTGCGGCCACTACTGGCCTATTGTACCAGCCCCAGATGGTAGGTGAGGGTGATTGTGGAGCAATTGGTGGAATGAAGATTGGCAGGGGAAACCCAAGTACTCGGAGAAAACCTGCCCTAGCGCCACTTTGTCCACCACAAATCTCACTTGACCAGACCCGGGATCGAACCCGGGCCACCGCTGTGGAAAGCCAACGACTAACCGCATGAGCTATGGTGCGGCCACAGTTCATGCTGGGCTGGGCTGGGTATCGATTGCGCGCAGCTGTTCGTGCGCGGAAAACTCGTTCGTTTGTTTACCGTGTTCGTGTCCAGCATCGAAGCGCGGCAGCCGCGTGCGACTGTTGATCGACGCTGTTCCTCAGTTCTCAGACCGTCGCAACTGGAAGAGCACAACACACTAAAATCCCTTTGCCGCAGGATTAAGAACCGCTCCGATCTGGCTCGACACGCGCCAAGTTCGTGGGCGGCAACATGGTATCGCCTTTGCGAGGCAAAGCAACGTACATTGCCGCGAGCGGCAGCCGCGCGCAGTCGATAACCGGCCTTAGACCGCGCGGCCACTGTGTTCGGCGAGAAGTTCACTAACACCATATAATAATTTCAGGGTCACCTGGGAGGAGGTGTGTAAAGAAGCGTGTAAATGTGAAGCCGGGAGAGGAAGAATGTGGTGGAAAATAGAGAGTTTGGAGAGGAATTGGGCTAGGCGGAAAAATGAACAGGGAATAACATTTGGAGCCACATATTGAGATTCTGAAGGAACAACGATTTGGAGTAACGCGGTTGTGGACAAGATATCTAAGGGCAAGTACGCAAAGCAGACATTACAAGGATAGCAGGATGCGAGGATAAAGAAAAATGGAAGATAATGGAATATATATAGGCTTAATTAAATACAAAGATAAGTGGGAGAAAATGGTACCGGAACACGAGAGTCGAAGAGATAATCAATAATTGACAGGAGTAGCAATAGGACTGCCCCAGCGCCACTTTGTCCACCACAAATCCCACATGACATGACCATGATCGAACCCTGGCCGCCGCGGTGGGAAGCCAGCGACTAACCTCCTGAGCTATGGCGCGGCCCTGCTGTGGACACTAACTGAGCTAACTCCATGATTCCTGAGAATCCAGTGTTTGCTAAGTTGCTCAGAATTTCCCAATATTTTATGGAACCCGAATGTTCATTACTGTGTTCACAATAGCACACCATTTGTCCCTATGCTGGGCCAGATCAATCAATGCCATACAACTTCCTCCGGTTCTTCTAAGATTCATTTTAATATTATCATCCCACCTACGTTTATGTCTTCTTAGTTGTCTTTTCGGGTTTTCCCCACCAGAACACTGTATGCATTCAACTTCTCACCTAGGCTTGCTACAGGTTTTGTCCATCATATCTTCCTAGGCCTGATCATTCTAATTATATCTGGCGAGGTGTACAAGTTATGAAGCTCCTGATTATGCAGATTTCTCCAACCTCCTATTATTTCATCCCTTTTTGACCCAAATATTTTCTTCGACACTCTGCTCCCGAACGTCATGAGATTTCCTTTGATGTCAAGGACCAAGTTTCACACCCATGCAAAATTAAAGGCAAATTTGCAGTTTTGTATTTTTTCCATTTTTAACAGAGATGACATGACAAATGGCCCTAACTGAATGGAGAAAAACCATTACCCGAATCTAACCTGCCCTTGTGGGGTCTGAAGTTCTCAAAACGGTGCTTTTGAAGAGTTCCATCTACTGGAATACAACGCAATGAGCCCTTTGTAAGTCAGCCGACGTTTCAGAGACTACATTTTCCCCGAAACATCAGTTGAATTTCAAAGGGCTACACGGCATTGTATTCCAGGAGACACAACTCTTCTTAATCTGCCCTTAATTTAGACACACATGCACATGAATAGATCCCAAATGGCTGGTATTTCTGTGTTTACAGTTGTTGTTCATCTCATTCTGCGTACGATTATGCCAAACTTTTCTTCTTTCTGCATCACATAGTTAACTGTGGTTAACTGTGTCGTGTTTCTCGTCCTAGTTTCATTTTCTCGTAATTGGCATGAGACTTAATCGTTCCGCGTCCCTGTTTCATCTTGTTACGAGGAGTTGTGATGTCAACGGTGATATTGAATTTCATGCGGTATACAGTAGCAAGTTTCTATTTCTGCAGCATCATCGGCAAAACAGTCCACTTCGAGCCACATCCGTTACTAGAAGCTTCTGTCAGACTTGTACGCATTGCACCATTCGGGTTTCTCTTCTCCATATTTTGCAACCATGTTCCTTTTTACACAGCAAAGTCATCAGCCTTGCTTCCAGCCCCCAACCTGGGGGACCAGGTCCCTGTCTTTACGTCCTGCAGTGTCAGTTTGGCCCTGTTATTCTTCCAGGTATAGAGGTCCCTTATTGTCGCCCTCTACAACTCTCAGGGCCACGGTAGAGGTATTCTAACCCGCCTCCAGACGGCGACTTTTCCTATATCAGCGCTCCCATTCTCAGTGCGAGTCGGACAGAACGGTATAACCGATACTGAGAAAGATTTCATGTCGCTGCAAGAACATCAGTGTCTTTGAGCATGGATAATAAAGAGATTTCAATGAGAGGAAAGAATATGCCGATCTCAGTGGCGGCGCGGTCTAAGGTATGCGCTGTCTTCGCCTGTCCGAACACTTGGATCGTGGGTTCGAATCCCACTCCAGGCATGAATGTCTGTGTGCGTTTATTCTGTGTTTGTGTTGCTCTGTGTGTAGGTAGCGGCGCTGCGGTGGGCTGATCTCCCGTCCAAGGAGTCCTACCGACTGTGTATATTAGTAATAAACTGAAGTGAAACGAAGAGTTTCACAGATGCCCTATGCTTCAGAGGGAGCAACAAGAATTAAATAATAATTAATAAGGGGAAGCTTCACAATTTTTCTAGGACAACAATCAGGCAGCTTAGCGATAATTCGATTCACTAGTTAGGACCTCGACGAGTGGGAAATTTGTATTTAATATTTCCTTGCGCTTATTAATCGATTGTATCGTTACTTAATAATATTCTAAAATTTATACATCTTCCTTCCATATTCATCCTGAATCACAGGCATACTTATCATTATATCGTTACGCCTTATGCGAAGATAATTAGCCTCTGAAGTTGGTATATCGCATCTAAATAACACGTACATTACTTCTACATCATCAGATCTAAAGGTGATAGGCAAATATATTCACATTGTAGCTTTAGCTGTTTTTCACCTGACAAGAGTGAAAGTAGGAATCAATATTTCAGACGGAAGCGTCCATTTATGTTTTCCCCTCATTACGTACAAGAATATGTTTTAATAACGTAATCCTGCCAAATCCTTCCTACTTACGGCCAAGGTTACAGCATTATGTGCCTCATTCTTTGTTTACACAATTAAAATTTCAGCGTTACGCCGTAATGGTCAGAGCCCTTTCAGTGTTTTCGGAAGCCTGGGGTTCGATGTACGACCCGAAGACTGGATGTCGAAACTGAAGTTTTACATAGATGTTCTCGGTTCTTCCTAGCAATGATGTGATGAATCGTTAAAATAGGCCACGCTCCTTTCGGTTTCTCATTTATCTTCTCATTCGACGTTATGAGGCCTGTGTAGGTGAGAATGTGTAGTTAGATAAACAAGTAAACAGCACAATCAACAAGAAGCTCCGCGAAGAACTAATAGCTACACCTTTCAGACGATATGGACCGTGTAGAAGACTAAACGATTAAGAGGAATACGAAGACACAGACAGCAAAGTGATCTCATAAGCCTCTTAAGAAAAATTAGGGGAGAGAGAAAACACAGAGAGAGCAAGGTGATCAAATAAGCCTCGAAAATGAAGGGGGTACACAGACACACACGGATGGAAAAACATAGGCAGATACATAGACTGAAACTGATCTCATAAGCCACTTTGTTTCTTTTTAACTAAGGAAATCAGACTAAAAACGAAATTCTGTGACCTGAAATGCGTCATGTTTATAAATACTTAAGATAAAATCTCCTGTATGTAACGCCGTGTAATTTGGTACCTGAATGCAAATGTTTCGGATGAACCTATTGGCTCCATCGTCTATCTCGTGTCAAGTTTCTTCAAAATGATCTTACCCATCTATGAACTACACAGCGTCACTCCATAGAAAATCATAGACTTAATATTCACCACCGTAAAAACCTCAAATCTGATTTATAAACGCCTGTTAACGATAAGAGGTTTGGAATTGTCTGTGCATCGTGTACGCAAGACATTCTGCTAATGGGGGATGCTTGAAGTACGGAACCCCAGCGATGATGATAACACTACGAGTGCCCCCACTCCACGTGTCGTGAGATGAAAGTAATTAAGTGGAGTACAAGGAGCTCTTGATTGAATAAAGAGCTGATTCATCCTCTAAAACAAAGTTAGCACATGGCTGACTGTAACGTCATGAAACGTCAAAGTACAGAACAGACTATACCTACAGAACGACATACAGTTTCACTTTTTAGTATTGTCCTGTACGAAAATTATTAAAGAGTTCAGTACTAGTGTTTCTTATTTAATTTAATCAAATAATATAAAATTCTTTATGTTCTGTGTACGCCTGTAAGAAACATAGGCTATGCATTTTTGGTATGCAAAATAAATGTTTTCATACTCTTATTTCGGCATACTGCCACGTGTTTCAGTGACTATTAAACGAGGTTTGAATTGGATATTTGGATTTATTGCACTTATACACTCAACTTGTAATTACGAATAATATAGCGCTACTGCTAATCTCCTCACGTTACAATTCACTTATGCAAACACAACGCCCATAACGTTGTGAGACGTTGAGGCTTCCATGTTTTCTAGAAACTCGGCTCATAGATGGCCGTGAGGTTATCAGCCTTACACGCCTGTCTCCCTTTATCCCAAGAAAGATTCCGGGTGCTTATTTCTGTTAAAGACTGAGTCGACACTACGGCCAAAATGAGGCTGAAAGGATTAGGTCAACTGAAAAATCCGATGACCTCATCGGGAATCAAACTCACAGTCTTTCGGCTTGTAACATAGTGCCTCAGACAAGTACTCTAGATGTAAGGGGAGAATGATCCCATCAGTTTGACCCATTAGAAATATCTGGTCTTGGTAACAAGACCACCGCCCTGTTATTAGATCTTTGACACCTGCCACAAATGAGACTATCAGCAGATATAAGCATACATAGGTGTGTTTAAGTAACAGGGACTAGATAGTAGTTGGTCTGTAGTTCATTCTGGTTTGTCCAGAAGTGTAGTGAGAGCAAAGTTAAATGAATTATTCCCAAACCACAGCGTATAATTAGTCTTGCATGTATAATACGTTCTCTCGTTCCGCAGTCCATATGCAAAGCCGTAACCTGCTCCCTCACATATCTTCCGCTCGCATTTATATAAAAAGCACACAGTGGATTAACTGAAAACTGTAAAGTAGTACCTGCTGCCAGCTTGCTTCCGGCCCCCTTAACTGCCTACGAAGGGAGTTAGATATGTAGATGCGTTTGCCCTCTCTCTAGAGACACTAATACAGATTGTGGGATACTCAGAAGGTAAAGTTAGCAATTATGTGAGCAGTGCGAAGCCTCTCTCGTTCAAAACCATTGCTGTTTTTTTAGTTTTAATTTTCTGTTAAATAATGACAGAAAATTGTAGCCTAATCTGTAATGGGATCTACATATTGTCACGTGGTTACTGAAAGGGGTTTTGGATTGGTGACCGGATTTACTGAACATTTACACTCGTAAATACAAATAACTAAGACAGTCTCACTGATTTACACACTCCAAATATCATTCTAACTGCAACACACGTAAAGTATTCTCAGTGTTCAATAGCCGTTGCTTGGTAGGGGCTTCTAACGGCGGATGTTCCCGAACTATCCCCGGCCTTATCTACCAGCTTCTCACTTCTCATAACTGCAGATCTCAACTGACTCAACTCAAAACTCAGAGTCAGTGTCAGAATTACTTTATGACAGGCGGTTTACCGCCTTGTATCGTAGAAGACAGAAATATTTACTATTGAATTACATCTAGTTTCCTTCCCAGAAGACCTGACATTGCATCTGATATGTTTAAAACACGTTTTTCTATAATCTTTTACTGTCACTAGGACTTACTGAACATTTCTGTTGAAGAGGTAGTGGTGGGGTTGTTCGCAGCTCAGAATCTAGGCTCGCAGTTCGTCTATCCGACTGAGATTTCTCGTAGTTTCCTAACCCGCTTCGGGAAACTGCCAAGATAGTGTCCCATAATTAGGACAAAACTGTCTCCTTCTAAACCCGTCCTAATTTCACACGTACCAAATCATCCTATCACTGGGCACCGTAAGCTGAGATATTGAAAACTTCTTTAGCAAGCCAACAGTGATATTCCTACGCCCGTTTCTTAATTGTCAAACTCTGGTAAAGTGTGTTCATTGAAAAGCCCCTTCACATTTTCCATGTGTACTCGGCAACTTGTTTTCTGTACCGACCTCGGAAACCATCCTCACTGCTTACTTTTCTCACTCTGTACGTTTCTAATTACACTTTTTCCTTCTCCGACCATTCTATCAGCACTGTGTTCCTTTCTCTTCCTGCACCTAGTAAAAATGTATTTAACAGCAATATCTGCATTATAAGCTGGCCCACTTAACTTGATTGTGAGATTCGGGATTTTCACAGTGGTGAATATTATGATTACGGTCTTCTTTAATGTGATACCATCTAAGTTTAGTACATAGGCAAAGATTATGTTGTCACTGTGCTTAATTAATTAAACACTACGACATGAAGACGTATGGGGAAGTGGAGGACTAACTCTACCATTCTTCACTTCGGCACTCGATGGAGGTAAGTCATCTCCTGCCACTTTATCCCCAGGGAAAGAACTGAAATGCACACTGGGTGGGTCCCAGAACTATTCGTGACCCTGTGGAGCAGAGAAAAATTTATTGACCCTGCTATGAATCCAACCTGTAGCCCTTTGCAGTGTCGGCTAAATTACTCGTATTCTGGCTCCCTTTATATAAATTCCAAAGATACACTCTTATTTACTTCGGTATTCCAGCCTCATGCTTTATATAGAATTGTTATATTGTATTTATGCATGTAGACCCGTTGCTAGGTAACGACAGCGAAATAAGGAACTATACAACAACCGGTGCTAAGTAATGGCTCTGCAGATAACGGTCGTTTCTAAGCAATAGCTGAGTAGCCATCACGTGAGCACCCCAACAGACAGGGAGCAACAATTGCACAGCAAGAGAGGAAAGATGTTTTCTGTGTGGTCCTTGCCGAGAGGTTATAAGTAGGACAAGTCAGGAGCTGGAGGAAGTTTGTTGGTTAGAGAATAATTTGGTGAGTTAGAAAACTGAAATGGTTTAATTTTTGTGAGCTGTTGCTGTTAGAAGCTGGGACAATTCGGGAAACCATAGGAAAGGGAACATCCGTTGTTGAAGCCGCTACCAAGCAACGCGTAGTGAAGACTGTAAGAGACTGAGGAGACCTAGTGTGCCCAATAGTCATTGTGAAGTGTGTACAGCAGTGAGAACATAATCCTTACTTGTACTTACGAGTTGTAGGAGTTCAGTAAATCCAACTGCCAATCCAAACCCCGTCTATAGCCACTCTATCGCGTGACAGAATGTTTAAACGGAATCCAAAGGCTTGAAGTTCTCACGAAAATATTTAGGGAGGAATTTAGTTTCTGCTGGACTGAAATAAGCGTGGACCTAATAACATAAAGTTTTTCGAATCGTAAGCATAGACTGCAAGAATCTTGGAAGAGGATTAGAAAAGCAAATGAAGGGTAGGATTGGTTACTGTAGCAGCTCTGATGTTGTGCCGAGTCTTGCATTTCAAGCAGAGGAAGTTATAAGAATGTCTCATTTTCATTTGGAGCAGTAATTTATGGTTTTATAATGTTTCCGCAGCCGCTACTGCCACGACACGAAACACGTTTCCCCATCTCTTCCCGTTTGCTGCCATCTTACCGGATTTGCTAACTTTATGCTTTATGGTAAGAGCGTTTTCTAGTGAAGTGGTTCGGATTTATCGCATGATGTATATATCGGTGAAGGAACGTAATACACGATTTTCTTGCATACATTTTCTTCTAGGTTATTAACCCTTCGCTTAAGCGGCCTCCGTAGTCTAGGGGTAACGTTCCCACCTCATGACTCAAGGTACGCTGGTTCAAACCCGGCGGAGGTGGTGGAATTTTTAAGGGCGGAAAAATTCAGGGAACAAGTCCTCCGGGAGGGACTTTAAGACGTGGGTCCCGTGTCGTAGCTTTACGGCACGTAAAAGAACCTCATGCCTCAAGGAGACCTCTGAGCAAAATTAGGCAACAATTTCCCGCCCAAGTAATTTCCAATGCCTCTGGTAGAAAGGGGGAAATATCAGGTACCGACGGCCGACCTCGTTGGCTGAACGGGGCTGATAGCACGCACCAGTACCGGTAGGGTATGGCGACAGTAGAAATTAAAGGGGGACGCACAATGGACCAATAACTGGTCTAAGTGCCTGGGGAAACCCACCCTCTCTAATAATAATAAATAAAACCCTTCGCTTAGGCTCTCTTATTAAGCAGATCTCTTTCGTATTTTTTGCCCTACTATCCATAAGAATATATGTATTTCTTCCGAAACCGAAATCGACATAATGACAGCTCCATGTCAGTAGAACAGTGCTCCACTCCCGGCAGATGTAAAGAAGTCTTATCTTCGCCACAACATCCAGACCGCCTTTGGGGACTATCCAGCCTTCTGTCCAATGAATGCAGAGGGCTGACGTGGGGTGAAGCTAACCGTTCACTTCTATCTAGAGCAGAGATTAAGCATGCATAGAGCTATACCTCCGCTGCACATACGTCTCCATGGTGGAGTACTTAATTAAGCACAGGGAAAATTTACCTTCCATTGTTGAAACATAAAAAATAAGCAAAGACAAGACATTGGAACAAAAATGAGTCACAGAATAAAGGGCTGGTGTTTTTAGCGTAAGTTACTTTGAAAAAATAAAATGAGGCTTATGAAATCACCTTTCTGTCTGTGTGCCTGAGCATCTGTGTGTCTCCCCGACTTATTTTTTTGTCTTCCATGCGGGCAGTGTCATATCGAAAGAAAGTAGGCGATTAGTCCTTCCCAGAACTTCTTGTATAATAATAAAATTATCTGTATATACTTCGGAAGTGGGTGCCACTTTCGGCCCGATGTCCGCGTGTTACACACCACTGAAACTAAATCCACAAATGTGGCTGATATTATCATTTTAAATTAATATTTTATACGTTATGAACAGATTCTGTATACCGAAATGGTACGTATTTTAATCGTTTTGTAAATCTGTTTAATCAATGCATTAAATAAATTAAAAATCAAATTAATTAAGAAATTAATGATGCCATTACGTTGGCAGATACGTTTTGTATTGGGTTAACTTTAATAGGAAGCACGGCGCTTCACTGCAGATATATCCATCCGTGCCATATCGCACCACGTTGTTCTTTTGTTCCCTGTAGTTTAAATAAATGTTATATATCCGTTTGAATGCGCCTGCGTGATTGTAGATATGGTACGGTACATCATACAGATTACTGCGCAAGAGATTTGACTGATTCTCTAATTATTATGAAATTGATTTCACTGATAGGTTGATGCAGTTTCATAGTTACATAGTTACGTAGGCGGCTAGAAATGATAACATGAGATGTAAATACACGTTATAACGTTCCGTATCACGAAGAGAATTCGAACTCTCGTTAGTGTGACTTGTTTATTTAATTCTCTTCCGCTCAATCTCAGATCTGTTTGGGCAGAAAAACGATTGTTGTGTAGGTGGTAAACACATGCACTGATGCAGAACAGTGTTTGAGTCCAGGAAGTCAGCGTTCTTACGAATAATTACGTCCTGCGGAGGTTTCGTAAAGCGAAATTTCAAATTCTAAGAGCTGTTTACTAGAAACAATGATATTACGTGGGATTACGTTCCCGAACGACCAAAAGAATAACAAAAATAATACAAATTAATAATTCATTGCCTGAAATGAAACATATAAGAATCAGAAATGTATTAGGTTGTGATATAATTATTAGAAACTCCGTTGTGCTGTAATAATTCCAATAAATGTATGTTTAAAACCGTCAGAATATCTGACATGAAATGCATATGCATAACAGGGCAAAGAATAAGACGAACTAAGTTGGCGACGTTGCTTTAATTTGTTTCGCTTCTCGTTCGCACGAGTTCGTTTTTGTTTGGAAAAGCTTTCGGGTGAGCAAGTTTGCTTCAGATATTAAGCCAAATCGGGGGTATGAGCTTCATTATAAAAGTCTTCATAAACGACATTTTATTATAGAAATAAAATCTAAAGGCAAAACTCTTCCTTTAACCAAGGGCCGTGCCATAGCTCAAGCGGTTAGTCGCTGGCTTCCTACCGCGGCGGCCCGAGTTCGATCCCGGGTCTGGTCAAGTGGGATTTGTGGTGGACAAAATTGTGCTGGGGCAGGTTTTCTCAAAGTACTTCGGTTTCCCCTGCCAATCTTAATTTCACCAATTGCCCCACAATCACCCTCACCTATCATCTGGGGCTGGTACAGTAGGCCAGAAGTGGCCGCAGTACAAGGGACTTAGTTCCACCCCACTAGCAATAATTCCTTTAACCAGCCTTGGAGGCCCATAGGGTTGTTAGACGTCCAGGCTCCCACATTTTCTAGACAGTTGGCTCACAGATGGTGGTGAGGCTGTCAATTTTACACACCTGCCACCCTTAACCCCCAGGAATATTCCTAGTACCCAGTTCTGATAGAGGCTGAGTCGGCCATAGTGCGGCTGGAAGGATTAGGTCAATTGAAAAATCCAGTTACTTCATCGGGAATAGAACCCGCGATCTTCCGGCTTGTAGCATAGTGCCTGAATCAACTACGGTACCGCGTGCCTCGACATTTCGTCATAAGAAACTTTAATACAAAAGAAGCATAAAGTAAAAGTAAAGNTGGAGGATTCTAATAAGAAGGTACTTTGTTCTGATCTTACGTGTACCGATTTCCCTGGCACTTATTTTCATTGTTCTCCTGTCTTTCAAAGAAACTATTTCAATGTCGTTTCTTAAAATTGGAGAAAACATCCATGTCCTTTGGGTAACACACCGGAACCAGCTACCCTGACAGTTTCATGTAGATTTTCTGTCTCTCCGAGAAAATTCTGTAATACTGTCTCAAATCAGGCCACAACCGTTTTCTTCACCACTCTCTCTAATTCATTACTCGCTAATCGCCCTGCCATCCCGCAATACATGGTCTGAACTACAGACAGTCTCACTCCATGGCTCTACATCCTTTTTGGCACTGGACGTGGGGTCTGCCCGTCGCAAGGCCGCTACCTGTACGCAGGTACACAAACACAGACATCCATGCCTCTAAATTGACAATTAATGCAACACAGAAACGTACAAAACACCGCAGATATTTAGACAATTAGATATTATAATATCTAATATTAATTAGATAATTAGAATGATCGAATTAAGGAGGATGAGGTAGGCAGGGCATGCAGCACTCAAGGAGAGAACAGGAAAGCGCACAGTATTTTGGTGGGAACACAAGAGAGAGATCATTAGGAAGACACAGACATAGGTGAGGTGATAATATTACAAGAACTTCTGGGTAGAACTAAACGTCTACTTTAGCGGCCTCCGTAGTCTAGAGGTAACGTTCCCACCTCATGACTCGTAGTACGCGGGTTCAAATACCCGGCGGAGGTCGTCGAATTTTTAAGGGCGGAAAAATTCAGGGAACAAGTCCTCCGGGAGGGACTTTAAGCCGTGGGTCCCGTGTCGTAGCTTTACGGCACGTAAAAGAACCTCATATCTCCAAAGGAGGTCACTGAGCCAAATTACGGACGTTTCCCGCCCAACAGCAGTCTCTAATACCTCCCGTAGATGGGGGAAGCATTATAGATCCCTCTCAGCTAGTAGAGCCGGTCTCGCTGGCTGGGCGGGACTGATGGTAAGCACCAGTACCGGTAGGATATAGAGACTGGTAGAAATCATAGAGGGAAGCACAATGGACCAATACAGGTCTAAGTGCATGGGGAAACCCACCCTCTCCAATAACTAACTAACTAAACGTCTACTTTCCTTTGATACGACACTGACCGCATAGAAAGAAAATAAGGGGGGATACACAGGCACACAGACAGAAAGGTGATCCCATGAAGCTCCCAATAAAAATAATAGAGGTGCACAGACAGACAGCAAGGTGATATCATAAGACTACTTTTATTTTTTCGAAATAAAGATAGCAGGCTAATAAAATAAATCTTAGAGAAGTTGGATGGGGGGTTATTTACTGGATTCATTTAACTCAGGATAGGGACCAGTGACGGGCTTTTGTGAACATAATTATGAATCTTAGGTTTTCATGTTGAGAAATTGTTTAAAATCTGAGCAACTTGTGGATTCAGGTCCATGATTTATTTAATCCGTCTTGCAGTGCATACACTCATTTATTTCCTTCTCTCCCTCGCACTACATGTTTCGGCATAATAATGCCATCTTCAGGTGCTTACTTATCCACGTCAAACCAGTTCATTGCATGCCATGTTCACACATTAAAATAACTAAAATATGTATCTATCATATACATTGTCAAACGTTAAANCCCACAATCACCCTCACCTATCATCTGGGGCTGGTACAGTAGGCCAGAAGTGGCCGCAGTACAAGGGACTTAGTTCCACCCCACTAGCAATAATTCCTTTAACCAGCCTTGGAGGCCCATAGGGTTGTTAGACGTCCAGGCTCCCACATTTTCTAGACAGTTGGCTCACAGATGGTGGTGAGGCTGTCAATTTTACACACCTGCCACCCTTAACCCCCAGGAATATTCCTAGTACCCAGTTCTGATAGAGGCTGAGTCGGCCATAGTGCGGCTGGAAGGATTAGGTCAATTGAAAAATCCAGTTACTTCATCGGGAATAGAACCCGCGATCTTCCGGCTTGTAGCATAGTGCCTGAATCAACTACGGTACCGCGTGCCTCGACATTTCGTCATAAGAAACTTTAATACAAAAGAAGCATAAAGTAAAAGTAAAGGTAAATTTGTCGCTGCTCTTAATTTAGCAGCGCGCCATGATCTCGGCACTAGATGGAGGTGTGTGGTCAGCTTCACTCCCGGCCGCTTTAACCCCAGAGAAGGAGCCCGCAGTACCTGTAAGATAGGAGTATGGGTGAGACCCAGAGCCCATCTAGAAGCTGTGGAATAGTGAAAATCTTTTACGTCTTCATAAAACGAGGACAATCTTTATGATGTTTCTAGACTTGTGTGTCTGCTTCGTGTTCGTATCCCATTTGTAACTGAAGCGGTATATCTTGCAGCTTATTTGTTGGGAGGTGTTTCACGAGGCTGTGAACAGGTAGGACACATAGCCTCGAATGATAGGATAACTGGTAAATCCTGAATAGCAAGGATTCTGAAGAAAACGATACTGGCCAAACCGAAGCAATGCACCGATATTTTCCTGGAGGGACTGATGTAAACCACAACAAAAAATCTCATATGTTAGTAGGTGTCCCGACCGAGGTTCGAACTGGGCATAGAAACTTCTAATTTCAATGATAAAACTAGAGTAAAAGATAGTAATATCTTCTAAGACAGAACGCCGTGTAGTCTGTTGAATGTTAAGAGATGTTTCGGAGGAAATTTTTGCCTCCATCTCCAAAGTCAAGCAAGAAATAAGTATGAAGCAGATAGCAGTCAGAGCGTCATAACCACTGCTGTGAGAACCCCACATCCTCCAAAAGTAGAGTATCATACTTTTCAGTTATATCATTCACTGGCGTTCAACTGTCACTCTCTCTCTCTCTCTTTCCGTTTCTCCGACCTTGTAGCATAGGGCATCCGTGAAACTCTTTGTTTCACTTCAGGTTCTTAATCCTGAGACAGTCGATAGGACTCCTCGGACGGGGGATCAGCCCGCCCCAAGACCGCTATCTAAACAAGACAACGCAGAAACAGAATAAACGTAAATAAACATCCATGCCTTGAGTGGGATTCGAACCCACGATCCAAGATTTCAAGCGAGCAAAAACAGTTTACACCTTAGACCGCGCTGCCACTGTCAGCTGTCACTACTGACAGCCAGTGCTTCAATAGTATCACCTCAATTTTGAGTTGGTGTTTGTGTTAAGAAATTTCCAAGTTTCGTTAGAAGATATGAAAGGGATTAGTTTGCATGAGCCTAAAAATGAACCAAGTACATAACTTAGCATCCTCTCAGAACACCAGTTCATTATAATTTGTGTCATGGCGTGTCTCAATCTGTAAAGTTTAAATTTAGAATTCCTTAACACGTGTATAACTAAGTATTCATTAACAAGTCTCTATCTTCTTAACCAGACATCATCATATATACTTCTTTTGGCTTATTTTGGACTTCACCCATCGTCCGGTATATAAAAAGACAAAAAACCACAACGTTTCGGAGACTGGATCTGTCTCCGTCTTCAGGTGTATAGGGAAGGTTTAACCTACTCAGTTGGGCCCCTTAGAAAGAGCTAGTCTCAATCACTGGACAAACCTTGATCTCTAGAAACAACCTATGAACAACCGACAACCGGTTC
>NW_019745080.1:3295708-3326389 GCF_002891405.2 Cryptotermes secundus
CAATTTTAATATTTTTAACGTTTGACAATGTATATGATAGATACATATTTTAGTTATTTTAATGTGTGACCATGGCATGCAATGAACTGGTTTGACGTGGATAAGTAAGCACCTGAAGATGGCATTATTATGCCGAAACATGTAGTGCGAGGGAGAGAAGGAAATAAATGAGTGTATGCACTGCAAGACGGATTAAATAAATCATGGACTTAAATCAGTGCAACAGGACGCTAAAATATAACATTAAACTTGTGGATTCTCTAGAAGGATTCAACCCCATGGAGTGAATGAGTGAGTTAATTAGTTAGTTAGCTGGTTATATAGTTTATTAGTTAATGTAGGCGTAGTATGTTTTCTTTGAGGTCAGAGCTAAATTTTTAAGTGCCTTGCTTCAAAATGTAAGTAACAAATTACCCGACAGAACAGAGATACGTGCGAAGAAGAGGCATTGCGATCCGAAATGCCAGAACCATTTACCTCATAAAACTGAGCTCGCAATGGAATAAAAACGAAATAAATTGTAGTCGTTGCTTTCGTCGAGTGTAAAGCGATTTCAAAACGAGCTAAAAGGCTGTTTTATATGCTGTTTTGAGCTTCCATAAGTCGGAAATACATTTCAGACCTTACATTAGAGTTACTTTAAGCTTACTCTAAAAGCATTTGGAATATTTCTACAGCATACAGGAAGTCTCGAAAAGTCTGAAATCACTGGCATATTTAAATTATCTCCTTGGCATACTATACATGAACGTCGAAGAACATTTATAGTTGAAAGTTCATCCCATTGCGAAAGTTACTTAGCAATCCCGGGCTGATGGAGACAGATTTTGCCTGAATTCGTTGCTTAAAATGTTCTACGTTATATCAATGATTCCAGGCTTTTCAGACATTCTGCATTAATGTAAATTTAAGCGTAACGCATTCAAATATCCGTTCGACGATATAATCTATGCCCAATACGTGCTGAATCTAAAATATCTCTGCATTTTCGCGTTCTTCTCCATGTCTCCTGCTCCATCTGTATTTATTTTGTCTTCTTTATGTCTAGAGGTACCATTCCAGACATATTCGTGAGAGGCTTGGTTCGAATCCCGGCCAGGACACTGACTAACTTGCCTGAAGTTTGTCACGCTTTTCATCAGTCCTTTCAGGCAAATTCCGGGATATTGCCTCTAAGAGGCCAAGAATTTCTCTCAATGGCTCTACAACCCTTCGGATTTTGGACGCTTTTCCAGTTTTTAATCTTATACACAATCTGTAGGATTCTTTGGATGGGAAATGAGCCAGTCGGGAGGCCGCTCCCTACACGTAGAACAACACAAACGCAGAATAAATGCACATAGGCATCCATGCCTCAACTGAGTTTCGAACCCATGATCGCAGTGTTCGAGTTGGCGGAGACGGTTCATGCCTTAGACCGCGCGGCCAGGCCTGCTTCCTTCCAAATACTTGCCTATTCATTATGCAAACAACCCTCCTACTGTCTTAGACTACATATTCCAGTTACTAAGAGCGTTGTTACAGGAAAATTCTCCTCTATGTCTTCTCATTGCTCTCCTACGCGTGTAATCTCCTCTTTCCTTCTCTCTGAAGGACAGCTTGTTCTTGGTTATACAACAGGTGTGTTATCCTCTCTATTTCTCGTATTAAATTTGTTGTTTGTGTAGTACAGCAAACATGAGAAGTCCATGACGTACGCCTTTACATTGTGTAACGTATCAAGTGGCTGAATTTACGTAGGCAGGCGTTCCTGTCTGTCTGGAAGTAAAGCCAGCAATAACGCCCCCCTACAATATTTTAGCAAGAATACGTTTATGAATAGTTTTAAAAGGAAACCGATATAAAAGTCTGACTCTGTCATTCAGAAGAGATTTTCTGCTGAACTGACAGCAGCCTAATAAAACATCAAGCAGCAATGTGCTCTAAGCTAACATTTCATTTCTACTTCTATTATTAATTAAAGTACTGTACTAGAAACTGATATGTTTGCGATATGTTTTTTCTTTTATTTTCATGAAGATGGTTTTCTATGCCGATTTATCGAATGATAGGCGTGTAACAAAGACAACTATTATACTAAACACTCAGAAAAACCCAACCATTAGCTAAAACCTGAAAACCAGGATACTTTTTTCCAAATATCTGAAGTTGAATGGGGCATGTGATAGAGTAGTTGATTGAGGTACTATGCTGCAAGCCGGAAGGTCGCGGGTTCGATTCACGATGAGATGATTGGATTTTTCAATTGACCTAATTTTTCCAGCCGCTTCTAATAATTATTCTGTTGTTGCGTCACGTGTGTAACGCTCGGACCGCGTACAGAACACCATTCCTGTGTTACTGCTTACGGGCATCACCTAGCAACGGCCGTTGTTTACTGAGTCATCATTAGCAACGGGTCTACAATATCCTTGAGGGTACGTCATACATTTTGAAGGGAACCATGAGGTATAAAAGGCCTGGCTGATCATCTAGACCGCCGACATGGCAAATTTTTTGTTCCCTTGATGTCTTAAAATTATAATGATTAACTTCTCTAGTGATGACGTCAGTATTTGATGATTTCACATCCTAGGCAGAGTACACATGACGTCACATCCCAGGAAACCATATTCTAATTGTAGCTAATCTCGTTATTCCTCCGGGATTGTTTGGAGTCAGCTGAGGTTAATTACTAACTGAATTAGTAACTGTGAAAAATATTAAAGAATTGCTTGGATAACAGTTTACTGGAATACCGTAGTTGCCGAGTTCACAAACTCGGCGACTGTATGTCAACTTGTGCAATAGGAATGTGGGATAGAGACACTAATCTAATGAGTGAGTCAGTTCCCCTTCTCCAACTGCCACCCATCAGCACTTTGTCGCTGGAATTACTGCTGTAGTGTATTTAACGCAGTTCTACAAAGAGACAATTGTCTACATTTCCCATGGTCTCAATCCAGCTCGTGTAATAAATAACAGCTCGACCCCTGTGTCTATCTTTAACTGAAGGGTACATCCCTGTTTATGCCGTGGCTGTACAATTTCTGCTTAATCTTACACAGGGAATGACATCACAACAGAGACTAGGGAGGACATAAAAGTAGCTACATTCTTTTAGGCTAGGGAGATGTCAAGTATAAACATTTCACCGTCTAACTAATTCCATGGAACAGAGTCCTTGAGAAGCAAATAGTCGCTCAGCTACTCAAGAAATTCCCCGTTTTTTTTTAGAGAGCCCTTAAGCTCATTACCGTCTTCATATGAGACGGCGCAGTTTTGGAGGAAGAACAGGTGTGATTATTCGACCTTCTTTCAGAAAGTGCACGAAGTAAGCTCCATGTAATGAGATCTATCTCTCCACATCGGTGCTTCGCACCACTGCGTACCCGGTTCTGTCCCATGACTGTTCATGTGGGATTTTGTGGTTGGCACAGTGGTAGTGGGCCGATCACAGTGGCCATGCGGTCTAAGGCATGAACTATCTTCGCCCGCTCAAACGCTGGTGTCATGGGTTCAAATCCCACTCGGGGCATGGATGTATGCATGCGTTTATTCTGTGTTCGTGTTGTTCTGTATGTAGGTAACAGCCTTGCGACGGGCTGATCACTCGTAGAAGGAGCCCTACCGTCTGTGTAAAAAAGAATACGAAACTGAAGAAGGGGTCCGGGCGCAACAAAGGGCTGTAGAGCCATTGATGAATGAAAACTGTAATACACTCAGAATTACAGTTTTCTTTTACTTTGTACATCGTCCGGTATTCTAGAAATTTTAAAACACTACGTTTCTGAAACTGGATTATTTCCGTCCTCAGGTGAAGGGGAAGACAGTTACTCAGTTCAGTCACTTTGAAACAGCTAACCTCAATCACTTGACAACCCATGTAAGATTCACAAAGCTATTGAATCACATGAGACCAGATTAGCTCTTCCTAAGAGACCCCGCTCGCCTGAGGATGGAAACAGATTCAGTTTCCGAAACGTTGTGTTTTCTAATTTATAGAATAGCGGAAGGTAACAGTAATTCTGAGTGTTATAGACCATCGTCAGAGCCATTTAGGATCTACTGTAATACACGGTTTATGACTGGAACATAGAGCTCAATAGAGAATTTCCTCTTTAATTGATCGTTACGGTAAGGAAATGTGTCGTTGGAAGTGTAAAGTTGCAGCTACGTCTGTCTTCGAGACAGCTTTTGTTGCGCTTGTTTTGTGCTTCTTCCTCTTTTGTTATGCTTCTGGCATCCTCTTAGTTTTCTGTTATTGTTTGTCAAAGTTTGAACTTTTCTAATGCTATTATGAACTTTGCATATTGTGTGATTTTAGTACTCATGTTTTTCTTGATGTCTTGGGTTTGGTATAGTAAACTGAATTAACGGCAGATAAGCTATAATTTATTCTGACACAATATCAAAAGTCATGTAACTTTAGTGGTAATTTTATTCTGAATGCTAATTTTATTGGTTTACGATGCAAGAATATAGACATAATTTCTTGTACTCTTTCTGAACGTGTTACGACTCAAGTCGATATGTGAATATTACATTGGTCTTCATTAATTTATGTCATTAAGTAGACTAGCTTGGCTTGTAGTCCCATGCAAAGGAAACAGAGACCTTTTTACTTCCACAAACTTGTGCCAAGCCGGTCGCAGTAGCCGAGCGCTGTAAGGCTTGTAGTGTCTTCGCTCGCTCGTAAGCCGGGTTCGTGGGTTCGAATCCTACATAAGGCATGGATGTTTGGTGTGTCTATGCGTTTATTCTGTGTTTATATTGTCATGTGTTTAGGTAGAGCCCTTGCGGCGGGCTGATTACCAGCCCAAGGTGTCCTACCGTCTGTAAAAATGTTCAATGAAACTGAGAAATCAGCCCTATGCTCCACAGTGGGAGCGAAGAGGAAGAAAGAAAAGAAAAAAAAATCGTGCCTATCTTAGCAGTAGTACTGGTGACAAAGTAACTGCGCGGAACAGGGCAAGAGGACAAGATGATAATTTCTAAGGTAGTTAAGATATTCATTCACTGCTGTTTGTGGACACAGAAATTAATAATAATAATTAATAATATGTGTTACTGTACTCACGAGATCCGGTCATTTGTCTCTATCCTAATCGAGTTGGCTCTAGACACATCCTCACAACTTTTTTCTCTGAGATGGATCGGCCTGGCTAACCTGACTGAAAATAGTGGGTTTCCTCACTTTCACCAAGCAAAGTCGCGGTAATTCCTGGTTGCGGTATGCTCCACATCCTTCCCAATTCAGGAGTACACGCGGTAGAATAGTTGGATGAGGCACTATGCTACAAGCCGGCTGGTCGTGGGTTCGATTTCCGATGTCATTGAAATTTTTCAATTAATCTAATCCTTCCAGCCGCACTATGGCCCTGGCGTCGACTCAACCTCTAATAGATATTAATACCAGGAACCTACCTGCGGGTAAAGGGCGACCGGCGCTTAAGGCTGACAACCTCACAGCCATCTGTGAGCCGATTGTCTAGAGAAAATGTGAGAGCCTCGACGTCTCACAACCCTATGGCCCTCCGCTGCCTCTTACAGGGATAGCTTTACCTTTTACCTTACCTTCCCAATTCAGGGTTCATCAATCGTTTCTATATAACATGAGATATTAAAAATGTTGTTAAAAATGAAAATTAGACAATAACATGTATCCTTCCCCGTACGGAGACCTGTGTTATTGAGAAGAGTAGGCATACAAGAGAAAAAGCAATGTTCTAACGCTATGCCAGTCACTTTGAACTGTAAAAAACACAAAACCAAATTTCAGAATTTTTCCCACAGAATGAATCAGTGTCGTTTCTCTTTTTTTGTGTATGTGTGTATCTTTTACTATATTCTCAAGCGGCCTCCGTAGCCTAGGGGTTCAAACCCGGCGGATGTCGTGGAATTTTTAAGGGCGGAAAAATTCAGGGAACAAGTACTCTGGGAGGGACTTTAAGCCTCATGTCTCTAGGAGACCTCTGAGCGAAATTAGGCAACAATTTCCCGCCCAAGTAATTTCCAACGCCTCTGGTAGATGGCGGAAATATCAGGTACCGACGGCCGACCTCGTTGGCTGAACGGGGCTGATAGCACGCACCAGTACCGGTAGGGTATGGGGACAGTAGAAATTAAAGGGGGACGCACAATGGACCAATAACTTGTCTAAGTGCATGGGGAAATCCACCCCCTCTAATAATAATAATAATAATAAATAATAATAATAATAATAATATGTTCTCAGTGTCAGGACTACGTAGCGTCGAGTACTGCGATAACTGAAGATAGATGAATTCGAAAGGATTTGGAAGGAAGCGGTCTTGTCTTAATCGAGGTACTATCCCAGTACGTCCCTGGAAAGACTTAAGACCACTACGGAAATCATCAGTCCCGATAGCCGGTGTCTCGGCCTAGATTCGAACCGAGAACTTCCCGAATCCGAGCATAGAGCGTTATCACTACGCGAACCCGATCGGTAGCTTTCTGTCGCTTTCGTAATCGTATACGCGAGCTGGGATAGCGCAGTCGGTATTTGGATTGACTACGGGCTGGACTACAGAGGGGTCGGACTTCGAATCCCTGAAGGCCCAAGAATTTTCTCTTCTCCAGGTCGTCCAGACCGGCTCTGGGTTTCACCCAACCTCCTATCCAATGGCTACCGAGGGCTCTTTCACTGGAGGTTAAGCGGTCGGGGCGTGAAGCTGACCACTCCAAGCTAGTGCCGAGGCCAAATATGGATCTATATATCCAGACCCCCATACGTTTTCATGGTTAGTGCTTAATTAGTTAAACACATGAACAGCTTTACGTTTTTACCTTCATAATCGTAAACAAATTAAGAACTGAATTACTGCCTGAAAGTAAGTAGCAGCATATATGTATCATTCCTACCAGGCTGTACTGCAGCAACGATGGTGGCTGGCGTAAATCCGACGCCAGACAGCGAAAATATTTTCCATAAAGGCTTTGGGTGGTTAAATCAGGGACTCACAAGAATTGATATTAATAAATTATGACGCTACACATTATAATCCTCATGTTGATGCCTGAGATTGTGGGAATTGGTGTGCAGCTACAGCGCTGCAGCGCTCTGGTTGTTACAGTTCGAACTTCTCAAATCATGCACCCTCGGGACCAGGCCAGGGCTGGAGCGGAGATTTTCTCTACCACGGGTTCTCAATTATTACTGCGCCAAAGCTTCTAAATAAACCGTCATATCATAATGTATTAGTATTTATTCTCAGTTGTGTACTGTCCACTAATAAAGAGCTTCAACTGTATCACTAGGTGCAATTCCCTTGAGCCTCACTACCTTCATCTGTCATTTTCTTTATTTTTTTATTGCTAGTGGGGTGGGGCTAAGTCCTTTGTACTGCGGCCACTTCTGGCCTATTGTACCAGCCACAGATGATACGTGAGGGTGATTGTGAAGCAATTGGTGGAATGAAGATTGGCAGGGGAAACCGAAGTACTCAGAGAAAACCTGCCCCAGCGCCACTTTGTCCACCACAAATTCCACTTGACCAGACCGGGGATGGAACCCGGGCCGCCGCGATAGGAAGCTAGCGACTAACCGCTTGAGCTATGGCGCGTCCCGTCATTTTCATTAAATGTGTTTCTTTTGAAGGGACTCTCTAAACCTGTATTTTTCTTTATTTTTTAATATTTGATATTGTGAGATTATGATTTCATTATTATTATTATTATGCGGAGTCTCTAATAACCTACTAATACAAGAGCACTGCCTATAACATTGAGTCAGTTTAGTGTTCGTACAATTTAAAGTGTTTCTCGAATACTAGTTTCAACACTTCTCTCTCATCTCCGCTTTGGCCTTCAAACTGAAATACAGTTTGTCGCGTTTATGCCACTCAGGCTAGCAAAACAACATAAGCAGCGACTTAATGCATTTCCACCTTACATGGAGAAACCCGTTTAGACCAAGCTTAATTCTTTCTTTAATTACTAATAGAGAAAAATAGAATTGCTTTTTCCCAGGAAATATCCCTTGAGGGATCTTATTCCTGTTTATTTTTGTATGTGTGGGTGGCTTAACCAACAGCGAAACTTTTACCTGATGAAGGTCCATTTCAGGCGCTGAATAATTAATAGACTTTAAGAAAACTCGCTTTCCATCGGAGAGGACAGGAACGATAGAAGTGGGATAGGATAGGAAACGAGGGCGAAGTAAATTAATGAATTTGTGCAGAAGAGAATTATAAATCTTATTCAGTAATACTACACACGAATAATAATATAATATGACTGAAGTAAAGGCAAAAAGGCACTTGGCTTGTTTTTGCAAGAAAACTTCACGCAATTTATCTCACCCTGTTTCAGCTACTGTAAGGATATAAATCAATCATCTTTCTGCGTACTGAATGCAAAGAATGTCAGAATGTTCAGATTAATTTTGAGGTTCATGAAACTGACATTGGAACATGGTGTTAGAGCAGACTAATGATTAAATATACAATCTTGCCGTTACACTTAAACTGAAGTTATTTTATTTTTCTAGATCCATTCTAATCAACCGCATATATACAGAATAAATCCAGCGCAACTGTAAAGGTACATTTATTAGTGGGGGGGGGGGGTGGAGTCCAACTGGGTCTACTCGGCACGGGGGCCACTGACTGGCCTATTGTACCTGCCCCGGGTGATTATGATGATGGAGAATTTGATGGAATGAAGATTGGCAGGGGAAACCGAAGTACTAGGAGAAAACCCGCCCCAGCGCCACTTTGTCCACCACAAATTCCACTTGACCAGACCCGGGATCGAACCCGGGCCGCCGCGGTGGGAAGCCAGCGACTAACCGCTTGAGCTAAGGCGCGGCCAACTGTAAAGGTAAATGGGTCTGTTTAATTATTGTGTTACTATAGACAGCCAGCTGTGTAACTAAAATCTAAGTAAAATACTAATATACAGAATGTTTTATGGCATTGTGATTTGTTTATAACCGATATTAACAAATAAAAACATTGATTAGGTTCGAACAGTGTGCTATTTAGCTGAGAGTATAGACGCTTAATGAAGCAACGTAAACATTCTCACCCTTCAGCCTGCAATTAATTGCCAATACATGACGACCCTATCAAAATCATTAGCGTCTAGGTAACTGTAGCACAGAGTTGATGAAACAGGCAGACAAAACAAAGCGGTACTCGGCTGTTATGTTCCTCAGTTAATTTGTTCACATTATGAAGTCCTTATTTAGTCCGTGCTACGGCGTAAATGCATACTATTCACACTGTGGAGAACTTCTTGTTGCCCACAGTATTTCGAATAATATTTCTTGTTGTAGAAATGCTTTTTTACTCAAAGAATGCTTCAACCGGTGTGTCTTGTTTCAGCGAATATTTCAACTAAGATATCCTGATTATTCCAACTGCCTGTTGTTGTTTTAGCGAGTATTTCAAGTGCAAAGAGGATTTCAACTAAAAATGTGTTTTTTAACGGATACTTCAACCAGAATATCTTGTTGAAACTAATATTTCCGTTATAATAATTTCACCTTTCAACTGGTATTTCAAGTAGAATATTTGTTAGAACGAGTACTTCAATTGAAATTTGCCTTTCCAACGAATATTTCAACTTGAATAAATTTTTGCAACCATTATTTCTATTGGATCTTTCCCAAGCTGTTATTTCAACTTCTATATCTTACTGTCCTCATATGGGTATGGAGCACGCGGTGACGTAGTTGATTGAGGCACTATGCTACACGCCGGAAGGTTGCAGATTCGTATCCCGATGAGGCCATTGGATTTCTCAATGACCTAATCCTTCCAGCTGCAGTATGTCTCTGGGGAGACTGAGCCTCTAACAGAATTGAGTACCAGGAATAATCCTGGGGGGTAAACGGCAGCTGGCGCGTATGGTTGACAATCTCACCGCCATCTGTGAGCCGATTCTCTAGAAAACGTAGAAGCGTCGGCGTCTCAAAAACCTGTGGGCCTTCAAGGCCTGTTACAGGCATAGCTTTACCTTTTTTACCTTTACCTCATATACTACGTAAGAAGGAAAGACTTGAAACATGAAGATTTAACTTTGAAACCATATCTGGATTATCTTTCATCAGTGTTCCAGTGCTATACAGATTAGAATGAATGAATGTATGAGGGGTAGGCCTTCTTGGCCCTTGCACCGCGACCTAAATGGTCTGGTGTGCTTCCCCTTTTGACTATCCCCTCAGCAATCTCGCGCTTCGAATGAAGCGCAGGATTTTGTAAGTGGGGGCGTCGAAATAGTCACTTGGTTCCATAAAATATTGACCCAAGTGACGTAATCTTAAATAAGCTAAGGCCTCACATTCACACAGGATATGTGTGGCTGTTATGCAGATTAGAAAGTCACAATATATTAATTGGCCCAAATTTTGAGAGTAGTTGCGTCTGTAGAAGTTCTCCGAAATTTCGGAGGAACATACTATCTTAGTCTTCAGGGTTCAGAAGTAATCCAAAGAAGGACCCGGCAAATACTTCGACTCTGAAGTTGGACATTTCTCCGAAATTTCAGTAAATTTCTATCGGACTATATAATCTCGTCCCAGAAGACCATACTCTTCGCCGTGAGCACTTCAGTCTCACATGGTGTAATTTTGCTCACAACTCAGAAGTTCGCACGGCTACCGTGCTGCTTTATTGACTCTAAGGAAGAGACTATAGAAAGTAGAGGCTGTCTCTAATTGAACAAACTTCATGAAGCTAATCTTTCTTGAGAAGGCGCCAGTTGCTCAGCTACTCAAGAATTTCCAAATATTTTATGGAACCCGCAGAAGCATTACCGTGTTCACAAGAGCCCTCCGCTGGTCACTATCTTGAGCCAGATCAATCCAGTCTATACCACGCTTTCTTATCTCTCTAAGACTCATTTTACTATTATACACCTACCTACGTCTTGATCTTCCTAGTGGTCTCCTTCCTTCTGGCTTTCCCCTCAGTATCCTATATGGATTCCTCTTCTTTCCTATGCGTGCTACATTCCTTGTCCATCTCATCGTCCTTGACATTAATATAGTTGTACATGGCGAAGAGTACAAGTTATGCAGCTCCTCATTGCGCAGTGTGTCTCTAATCGAACTTAATGATATGCGCACTGTATACAGTAACTGGTACACACACACAAAGAGCTTACGCTGTAAGCTTTATTTTACTTTCGAAATAAACAAAACGGGGTGAATAGCACTTGCCATGTTCACCGTCACTATTTGAAGCATTTTACTAGTTCATGTTTTTCTTCGCACTGCCACATTCTATGTGGTCTTAAATGAAGAGTGTCCGGGTCAAAGGTATCCAAAATAAAATCATGATATCTCAGAAAGAATTTATTATACACATTAATGGGTTACACCATTACAAAAGGAAACTATCAAAGTTCTTTTTCTGAGTATATAACTTTCTCAGTAAATTTAAATGTGGGCTCCCTTGGTGGCGCGACGAATATACAGGCTTGAAGTATGCTTGGTGTTACCGTAGCCAGAGCGTCCCTTATGCGGGCTCTCATGTGATGAAGCTCGTTGATATTAACCTGGTAGGCAATGTTCTTCACATAACCCCACAAGAAGAAATCCACTGAGGTTAAACATGACTACTTAGGAAACCAAGCAATTGGTTCATCTCTGCCGATCCATCTCCTAGCCATCTCTCTGTCCAGGTAATTCCTAACATGGTGGCAGAAAGGTGGCGGCGCATGCGCGTAAGCCGGACATGAAGAAAACACTATCAGAATTTCCTTTCCCATGACATAAACCGGATATGTGTTTAGTTTAGTTTAGTTTCTGAGAAATACATTTTTTATTTTGGATACCTTTCATCCGGACACCCGGTACTTATCTCGAACGAGCATTGTGTCTGATTTTGTCATCTTAACCCATTACAGTAATTTATCGTCTGAAATTTTCGTACATGATAACGCTTTATAAATTGCAAAAGAAAAATGAAAGTTCATCTTCATAATGATCTATACAAAATACGCATCTAATGAGCTTTCCAAAAACCACCACAAAAGTTATTGTCTTTGCCTTAATCTTTTGTCTATTTCAAATTTAAGTTCAGTGCGTGTTCCGACTTTATAATTGTTTTTCGAATATGACCCTTCTCCCGTGTTAATTAGTTTACACTGTCGTCAGCCGTCTCCATCGGTGTATTAATCGTATTAGATATATGAAATATCTTAAAGTTATTTTATCATTTTGTCTGTGTCTAATCCAGTATAAGCTGTCTCATTTCTCACCTTTTCCCGGCCGCATCTCCCATCTCTCTCACTGTCGTACCGTCATATCCCCTACAGTTTCAGTTGCGGTTCAAGTTTCTAAGGGCTTTGGGAAAACATTGTTGCAAGGTTTGGATTTCAGAACTCTGTTGGACCTGTTTGATTTTCTTCTATTTGAAAAAATATATTCTATCCCCCTACTCACCTGTAAACTTGCAATATCTCAACCGAATTCTTTGACAATATCATCTGAATTAGCATAGTGTCTAAGACTTTTAAAGTATACCCAGCATACAAAAAAGAGCCGGACTAGCGTAGTCAACATAGCGACTAGCTACGGGCTGGACGACCGATGTGTCGGAGTTCGAGTCCCGGTAGGTTCAAGAATGTCCTTTTCTCCAAATCGTCCAGACCGGTTCTGGGGTCCACCGAACCTCCTATCCAATGGGTACCGGGGGCTCTTTACCAGGGGATAAAGCGGCAGGGGCGTGAAGCTGACCACTCACCTTCATCTAGTGCCGAAGTCAAGAAAATGTGGATCTATACATCCGCTCCCACATACGTCTTCATGGCATAGTGCTTAATTCGTTGAGCATAGGGACAACTTTACCTTTTATCCAACATACAGCAAACAAACTCCGATTCCTTCAGAATTTTCGGACATCATAAACTTATAACGAATAATTTCATGGTAAATTAATTGTACCTTAGGAAAATAAGAAAATTTCTTTGGATGTCTTCACAGTGTTTTCGTGCATATTTGTTCTGGCTGTGTTGCCTAGACACTGAATGGCACAGGCTAGTTTTAGTAGTCAGAATGGCGACCGTGTTTGAAGATTATACTACCGAGGAGCAGCGTTCTGTTGTACTTTCTCCGTGGTCAAAAAGACTTAATGCGAAGGACATTGACAAAGAAGTTTTTCCTGTTTACGGTGGGAAGTGTTTGTCGTGTAAGGCGGGTATCAACTGGGTCGAGAAACGTGGTAAAGGTTTCGCTGAAGAAGAGGTCGAAAAGGAGACTCGGAAATGACTGAGACAACAGTCAAAAACTTATATGCTGCCAATAATGAAATAGTATGTTTATGGATTGTTTTGCGGGAATATTTCCAAACGACATTTCATTCAATAGCATAGTAACATAGACCACTACATGGCACTGTATTTAATTAAACCTGTTTAATATATGTATGTGCCGATCACGGTAGCCGAGCGGTCTAAGGCATGCACTGTCTTCGCTCGCTCGGAAGCCGGGATCGTGGGTTCGAATCCCACTCAGAGCATGGAAATTCGTGTGCGTTTTTCTGTGTTTGTGTACAGGTAAAGGCCTTGCGACGAGCTGATCACCCGCCCAAGGAGTCCTACCGTATGTCTAAGATTAGAAAAACCGAAGTGAAAGGAAGAGGTTCATGGAGGTAGGCCTAGGCCCACTGGGGCTGTAGTGCCAAGGAAAATATATATGTATGTATAGGTCATAACTTCACTATCAAGCGTTCTCTTTATACAGGGGTAATTTGTACCAAGCACGAATGCAGTTCGTGCTAGGAGTGAGCGTGGATTTGGGCTGACATATCAGACAATTTTACAATGATCATTTATCCCATCGAATTCGCACGCGTTGCCTATTACGATTTCAAGAGCTCCCTTTTAAAGAACACAATTGAAAGCTTAAACAGACTGAGACAAATGAATCTGTTTGCGCCGTCAATTTTTCTTCCTGAACCAACAAACCATTTCCCAGCTCCCGTTCCCTTGGCAACTACGTCACATTCTACAAAGACCGTAACACAGAACAATCAATACTATCTTCATGACCACGCCTTCATATCTACATTTACGGTCACTTCGTTAATACTTCGTTAACCGTTATCGTCATTAAAAGCGTTATCATAAATTTATTGAATAGAATTTAAAAAAATTATCTCATAATGGAAAATTAGATATTTGCCCTTCACCTCGACTGCAAGTATCTTCCTCAAAACTGCCGAAACATTCGATGTTGGGGGTCAATATTGAAATTTTTGGGGTAGATTTAATATTCGAGGTTGTAATTTTCTAAGTTGCTACATTGTACACTCTCGTAGATAGATACTGACGTTTCGGCGAGACATGATGCTTCCATCAGAGTGAAAATTATTAATGCAAGGATGATGTTAGGCTAACAGGTAAGATGCGAAGAGGGTGGCCATGTCTACGGAAGGGGAGAGAGGCCGGACCGAACCTTACAAGTATGAATGCTAAATATTTGTGAATTTGAATATGGAAGCAGCATATTCTTCCGAAATGTCAGTATCCGCCTAATAGGTTACAAAATATTTCAAGCCACGAGACAATAATCTGATTAATCTTGCTACGAAAGCTTCAGAACTTTTTAAATGAATATTAGTTAGTGGCACACTATAGCGTAGGTTGAGGCACTATGCTACAATCCGGAAGGTCACCAATTCTATTCCCGATGAGGTCATTGGATTTTTTCAGTTTAGTTAATCCTTCCAGCCGCACTATGGCCCTGGAATCGACTCAGCCTCTANCACTACGTCATGAAAACGCATGGGGGACTGGATGTGTAGATCCATATTTTCTTGACCTCGGCAGTAGTTGGAGGTGAGTGGTCAGCTTCACGCCCCGGCTGCTTCATCCCCGGAGAGAAAGCCCCCGGTAACAATTACATAGGATGTTGGGTGGACCCCAGAGCCGGTCTGGGCGACATAGAGAAGAGAAAATTCTTGACCCTAACNTAAAAAAGGTAAAGCTGCCCCTATGCTTAACTAATTAAGCACTACATCATGAAAACGTATGGGGGACTGGATGTGTAGATCCATATTTTCTTGACCTCGGCAGTAGTTGGAGGTGAGTGGTCAGCTTCACGCCCCGGCTGCTTCATCCCCGGAGAGAAAGCCCCCGGTAACAATTACATAGGATGTTGGGTGGACCCCAGAGCCGGTCTGGGCGACATAGAGAAGAGAAAATTCTTGACCCTAACGGGACCCGAACTCCGACCCCGCAGTCGTCCAGCTCGTAGCCAGTCGCTGCCTTTCCTGATAGAATACGGGCTGGATGACGGAAGAATCGGAGTTCTATTCTCAGCGTGAGACAGCTACTTTTCTCCACAGGGTCCAAGCCGGCTCTGGGACACCTGACTTCCTACACAATGCTTACTGAATCAATTTCCTGGGGATAATGCAGCCAGCGCGTGAAGCTGACCAGTCACCTCCATCTAGTTCTGCGATTCGGGATAATGGAGCTGTAGCTGTACTCTATACACGAATTCTCGGCATGGTACTTAATTAGTTAATTCCAAGCATCATTTTACGTGACACTACAGTATGCCTCTCATATCAGTTCGTATTGAGGTCAAATAGAACTTTATCAATTTGCTCAGAAAGAGATCTTCCTGCAAACGACTGGTATATTAGAACATATGGATCTCAGAACAATCTACGTTTTCTAAAGAAGGTAATGTGGTGAACTTGTATTATAATGTGAAGAAAATTATTTCTGACTCTGTACCGTACTGGTCAGCTTAGCAATAATAGGTTCTGATTTGGAATAAATAAACATCTGAACCAGTGAGGAGTGCAAAGTAATGAAGACTGAATCTTGTCTGCTGGGTTGTAATGCCGTGTATCTGTTTAAAGTGAACCGAAGTTCAAAGGGAAGAGGAAGTTCTGCTTGCTGCCTAGTTTATGCTGGTTTCTCCTTTGGCTTCCGCCCTGAAGGTGGAAACAGCGTATTCCTCCGAGACGTCGGTTGACTTTCAACGGGCTACACGGAGTTATGTCCTCTGAAGATAAAGTTCCACATAACGATCTCTGTGAGCACCTCAAACCCTACAGATGGAAGAAGGAATTAGATATTCTTGTGAACGGTCTGATGTATTGGCATAAAATATTTTTATTTTTGAAATGGTTCTTTTAGATATTCTTTGCTCTCTACATGGATTTATGAGAACCTGGTTTTAAAATGGATTCAAATATCGTGGCTGAGATTTCACGTGGTTTTGCTCAGTCCCTCCTAAGCAGATGTGGGGATAGTTCTTCGAAATAGATTACTATCGCTTCATCCCACATGCTTTATAAGTTTGTCACGTGTTGCGGTGACTTATAAGACGGGGTTTTGGGTTGGATGACTTGATTTATTGCACCTTATACATTCACACATTTCGAGACTACATGCAATACCAAGCTATCGCTATTCTGCACACTTTGCAGTTCACCGTTACAAGACGCACTAGGATTCTCAGTCTCCACTAGTCGTATCCTGGCAACGGATTTATCACAGACTCACTGTCACTTCAAATCACACATGCAGTCTTCTTGGCACAGGCTAATTATTTTCTTGCCATTGCTTCTCAATCACCTTCAACTGCCATCTCCAGAACTCTACCCAATTCTCTTCCGACTACTATTCTGAACTAATCAAGCTACCATCTTTGTCCCTTTATAACCCCTCTGCACGGACCCACGGAGGACACCGTCTTCTGTTGTTAAGGAGGCGTGATTACTGGTCCGTTACCTAGCAATAGATATCTTTCTATTGTCAAGTGCGGGTGTGTTGCGGAGATGTGTTTACCGACCTAGCAATGGGTATACACATCACAATTTGTTATTCATTAATAATCTCATCACTCGCCACTATACACCTGTGCTGACAGCTACTGAGAGTATAATGAATCATTAAAAAAAAAGTAAAGCTATCCCTGTACCAGGCCATGAAGTCCCATAGGATTGTGAGACGTTTTGAGGGTCACACATTATCTAGACAATCAGCTCAAAGATGGCGGTAGGTTGTCAGCCTTACGCACCGGCCTCCCTTTACCCGGCAGGAAGATTCCTGGTACTCATTTCTGTTAGAAGCTGAGTCGACCCCAGGGCCGTAATGCAGCTGGAAGGATTAGGTAAATTGGAAAAAAAAATCAAATAACCTCATCGGGACTTGAACCCGCGATCTTCCGGCTTGTAGCATAGTGCCTCAACCAACTACGCTACCGGGTGCCCCGTTTAATGAATCATATAAATAAATATAAAAATAAATAAATAAATATTTACTTCTGAGACTAGGAGACATCGGTGGAAAGGGCGAGCACTACAAGGGGAACTGCGGCCGACACGCACCGCGACAGACGTGAAGGGAGAACGTTCAATGATTGACTGCTTGTTCTCTGGAAGGAATTCATAAGAGAAACACTGCCATATCTCTAACACGACTGGAAATGTTACCCCATTGTGGCTCATGTTTTATCGCTCCTATATTACACATCCTGTGATCCATTTTGTTGCTTTATTGCAGAACTAAGTGTATTGCTGTCATAAATCTGAACACAAACCAGATACACTGCAAAGAATCAGACACATTTTTTTTCAAATCGAAAGTTGTTCTAAATTAACATTATACGACGTATATCGTACTACAAGGTAAAAGAGATGAAATTGTCTCTGTGCTTACTTAAATACCACGCCACAAAGACGTATGGGGGAGTGGGGTTCCATATTTTTTCATAGTCATTAATGGAGGTGAGTAGTTAGCTTCACGCCCTGGCCGCGTAACCCCCGAGAAATCGAGCCTGGCACCCAGCAGATAGGCTGGATTGACACCAAAGCCTGACTGAACACTGTGGGTTGTATAAAAATCTCTTCCCCTTGTTACGGATGTAATTCCGACCGTCCATACCGTAGCTTGTCTCTATACCGACAGAGCCACCCCAGCATCTAAGGTACAGGCATGTTTATCTTTTATATAATGTAAACATAACGAGTCGATCTGGGAAAAAAAAATTCACCGAGTTCAATTTGGGGTTCATATAAAGCGGATTATATGTAGTAGATCGACATAAGCCAACAGTACATTTGCTAGAATGTTGTTACTGTAGATTTCCAATACTAAGTTTAATTAAAATCAGTCGGGCAATTTTGTGGATAAAACGCGTTGATGATTACACGGAGACACAGGATCTATGAATTAATTATGAACGTACGTTTTATGTGTATATACTCTTTGAAGGGAACGAGTACAAGTGAAACTGATCTCACATATATTTTGACCCTCGTTTTTCACCGTCCTAAGAAACTCGGAATTATTCAGTTTTTAGACTTTCAGAGATTTTTGCTTCTGCATTATACTGGAAGATAACAACTTTCATTACCAGTTAAATTTTTCCTTATAGAACTTAGTGTTTTCTAAAATTCTGAATACTGTTCAAGAAATACGTATATACCGATTCTAAGATTTCGACAGATATTTTGTGCCAGTACCGCCAAGGGAACAGAAAGCAAATTGTAGTAATACGAAATACTTGTGACTTACACACATGTGTCTTCCGGCGTGACCATTCCCGCCACTTGTCAAACAATAAAGAACCACGCGATTCTTTTACGTCAAACCTCGTTTATACGTGGAACTTCTAGAGACATTTTCCTTCAATAAAACCATGATAAAAGACCTTTGTTTATAGTTTCACTAAAGTTTTCTGGACTTCTTAGCGTCCCCGACTCCCCGACGCTGTCATATAATCGCCGGGAACATCATAGTTTGTTTCGGAGGCTGCGGGTAGGACATCCGCTGTGCCGTTTCCCTTGGCGTCGTCCACGTGGAGGGCGAGTCACGTGCCAGAAGATTCCTGCCTTATTTTCCACCGACTTCCAAAAATAGGTTGTGGGTGAACACGTGCTGTTTGGTGTATAAACTGATAAATATAAATATAACTATTTCTTACTACAGACTCCGCAGTATTCAGTGACAGTACGAACGGGAATCTGGACTCTGCTTTATGTTTACTTCAGGTATTTTCTCGGCAGGAAAAATCGTTAGTATGAGGATTTTAGTGGTTTGTCTTAGTCCCTCCAAGAAAATTCTGAGTAATGCGAGAGATGTAAAGCGTCGTCAATTAAACAATAAATAACTAAACGTTAAGCTCCTCAAAGCATGCAATGCGGAACCGACACACAGCACAACCGCTATACACCATAAGACTCCACACATAACCCAAAATACCACGATTTCCGGAAAAATGGAGTAACAGTTGAAAGAGGAATAACTTTTAATTATTTTCAACAAAATTAAACCATAAGTGGAATTAATTTTAACCAAGATTCAGAATAATAGACTAGAAAAAAGACAGTACAACCCAAAAATTACGTAAAAGTATCTACCTGATTGTGAATTTATGAGGCCGAAACATACTGTAGAAGTGACATTTATTTGAAAAAATGTCAACGTAGCACACCAACAGTCTATAAAGATGATAAGAATTTGCACCTTCAAGGCTTTCCCCTGCGAATGACATCGCTAAGCAGTGCAAGAGTGTACTGGAATATAACATTGTGTGCATTACTGGTCTATATCTGGCCATGATATACTCAGTTTTACTTCAGTCAAGAATAATTTATTGGTGATATGTGAACTTCTCACAACGGCGATTATCAAGTTTTCTGGTTTTCTATGATGTGATGTCTGTTTCTTGTGGGTTACTTTACGATGACATCATAAGCTAAGCTATAGGAGTCATCATTCAGTCACAATCTTAACATTCAACTCTATACAGTTTGCAATAGTCAAAGCGCCGTTAAAATCACAAAAAATATTGTGACACATAGACTCATTGCCAGGCAACGGATCAGTAAACACGCCTCCTTTAAATAGATGCTGTGCTTTCTGCGTGGTCCGTGCAAAGTGAGTATAAGGAAGTGTTCAGCAGTATAGGGCAGAGTGGAGTTGAGTCGAATTCCGAGACGCCAACCTGCCAGGATATGAGATTGGGAGTAGACGAATTGACTTGAGTCGAGTCTTCGGAATTGGCAGTTGCAGAAGAGTGGTAAGAGAGGAATTCGGCTGTGAGAAGGAGACTTCATATGTGATTTGAAGTGACAGTAAGACAGTTATAAACCCGTTGCCAGGATACGACTAGTGAAGACTTGGAACTCTAGTACGTGTGTAACGGTGAATTGTAAAGTTTGTAGAATAGGGACAGAGCTATATTGCCTGTAGTCTCGAAGTGTGTGAATGTATAAGGCGCAATAAATTCAGTCCAATCCAATATAAATTAAGCATGCAATTCGGAGACACTAATGTTACACTTGAAGCCGTAAGTTCAACTCTAAATAGTTCACAACTGCAAATTCTGTAAAGCAAGTGCAGTATCCGTAGGGTGCGTTCCATTTTTAGTTTATATACATGAGCAGAAGGCGCGGTAGCCGATGTTATTTCAGGCTTAACCCCTCCCCTCATAGCCCATGACTATGCTCTAGTCGAAAATAGAATCTTCTTCGTAACTTGTGAGCTCACTCTATCCAGATGATGGCTTCCTTTCTCGCCCTCGAAGCTTCCTGCACTAACAGTGTAATGTGCTGGGTGAAGACCTCCACTTTTCACGGTCCCTTCAAGTCACTCTGTTTATGGAATCCATTCACAAAATAAAGCAGACAGGGAAGTATGCGTCTCGGGAAATACTGTAGAGCGTATGAGAGGTGAAGTCCTGACAGCGGTAACTGTGAAGATTAGTGTGTTCTGGCTTGTAAAGTCGTGCATAACACAGTCGGAGACATAAATTTCCTATGAAATGTCGTCGATACATTTAGGAGAATAAACTATGCCACATTCTAGAAAGAAATAATATTATAAATGAAACAATATCTCGTAATGTGTTCTGCTCTGTACTTAAGTTAACTTCATGAAGCGAACCTGTTTGAAAATGTTATCTCATGAGATCCGATTGTTGCTCTTCTTAACTAACTCCATGGAACTGAGTCCTTCTTGAGAAGCTGCCACTCGTTTAGCTACTCAAGAATTTCCTAAAATTTTATAGAGCATAAAGTTAATTACCGTGTTCACAAGAGCCGTCCACTGGTCCCTATCCTGAGCCACGTGAATTCAGTCCATAATACCCAATTCTGTTTCTCTAAGACCCATTTTAAAATTATCCTCCCGCCTGCATCTAAGTCCTTTCTTTCCTCCTGGCTTTTCCTACATGCTTTCCTATTCTTCTCATGCTTGCTACATGCCCTGCCCATCTCTTCCACCTTGACTTGATCGTTCTAATTATACTTGGAGAAGGGTACAGGTTATGAAACTCCTCAACATGCAGTTTTCTCCAAATTCCTGCAATTTCATCACTCTTCAGTCCAAAGTTAACATGGTTTTTGCTATCCTTATAAACTAAAATTTCAGATTCCTTCTGAAGTTCTATAATTAACATAGGCTAACGCTTTAGTCCATGTTATTAATAAAAATTACTATTTTTACACAAAATCTGAAGCACGGCCATCTGGAATTGCTCTTTTCTTCCATGCTGCCGCTGAATTAATATTCAGTACCCAACGGCGCGAACTCGTCACTTCGTTTTTCATACACAGACCACAAAATTCAATTTCAGAATTCCAGCCAGGTACGTAGGGTTACCGATTTTCATACACTGTTCTCTGTATCACTGGTACGTTGCATATGAACAAATGTAGTCTTCAGAATTGCTGCCTTCTGGGATGTGACACCGCGAAGTCTCATAGGTCGTTATTGAAGGTTCGGAGGAAACTACTGCCTGCATATTCACGTTTTGACAGCAAGTTCCTCAGAAACGTTGGTAACAGTATAACACTTCGTGACCAGGAGAGAGTCAAATTCAAAATTACAGCTGCGAGAACATCAAATATCGTCCCTTTTTTTTTGTACAAAAACACAATTTAATAATTTGAATATACGGAAAAATAGTACCATACATGATTAGTTCTATAACAAGAAATTTTCTGTTCTAGTGAGGGCATTCATGCATCTGAATACTTTGGAAAAGCGTGCTTTGATAACCTCTGAAACTGTTTCGTTTGAAACGTATCAAAGGAAGGGAGGGTCGATTCCGTAAGAGATGTTTCTCGGTTCCTGTATCTTTTCGTAATAGAAGAAAGGAAATACTTTTGAGAAACCTGTTCAAGATGCAAGTTTCTGTAACTCGGATTCCCAACGTAACGTGAACATATTGAACTTAATTTCTTCATGTATCGTGTTCTTCCAATTCATTTTCTTTCAATATTTTATATTTTTAAAGAACACTTTGTTCCTGTGTAGACATAAGAATGGTTTCTACAGACAACTGTACCTTTTGTGGTAGCATTTCGAAAACACATCCCCTTTCTTTTGTTGTGTCTTCCTTCTTATTTTCAACTAACTTGCAAGTAAGCGGCCTCCGTAGTCTAGAGATAACTTTCCCACCTCATGACTCGTAGTACGCGGGTTCAAATACCCGGCGGAGGTCGTCGAATTTTTAAGGGCGGAAAATTTCAGGGAACAAGTCCTCCGGGAGGGACTTTAAGCCGTGGGTCCCGTGTCGTAGCTTTACGGCACATAAAAGAACCTCATACCTCCAAAGGAGGTCACTGAGCCAAAATTGCGGACGTTTCCCGCCCAACAGCAGTCTCTAATACCTCTGGTAGAGAGGGGAAGCATTATAGATACCTCTCAGCCAGTAGAGCCGGTCTCGCTGGCTGGGCGGGACTGATGGTAAGCACCAATGCCGGTAGGATATAGAGACTGGTAGAAATCATAGAGGGAAGCACAATGGACCACTACAGGTCTAAGTGCATGGGGAAACCCACCCTCTCCAATAACTAACTAACTTACAAGTATCACCACTGCCTGATCTATGCAAATTTGAAATGAACACATGGAACACACACGTAATGTGGAAAATAAAGACAAAAGTAGATAGAAAACTAATTATAAGGCTGATGCAAAACTAAAATTTGTTTAGCAACGAGTAATTCACAGCATAGGTGAGAACCTATTGCATTGTCAACTATTAGGATTGCCTAAGTCCAACGTCAAGTTTGCAGAATAGAAAAGGTTCATATCACCAGGCTAAAAATGCGATGAGGCAGGCTGAGATGATAGGGAATTCCAGTGCGAAGTATGGGACGGTAACAGACATAAAGAAACAAAGATAAAGCTGAGGTCCAGACGGAAGATTGAATACGGAAAAACGCGGGTGAGCCTCCTCTTGCATTCATTTTCTTTTTCTTCGACCTTCCTGCTTTCCTTGCTTTTATATGGATCTAACTATAGGAGGCCGCATTCGGTATTAATGGCTCCAAGCCTCTTCCATTGACGTTCTGCATGGGGAAGTGTATGGGAGTTGATGTAAAGCTTCAAGAAGGGAAAGGAGACCATGAGAAAGTTCTTATATTATAGGAAAGGGGAAAGAAGAAATACGCTGAGATTGAATAATCTTAAGAGACGAAAAGAAAATCCTATACACGTTCGTGCTACTAACTCTCTTATTCTCTTTTCATCTTCTTCTTATTCTGTCTCATTTCATCTCGTAGTTTAATCCAGAGACTCAAAAGTTTTTTCCCTAAATCCACCGCTTCTTCTCTCTTCCAAGTAAAATCCAAATGTCATTTCCAGATAATAAAAAGGCCCCTACATAGAACGAATATTGCATCGTGATTTTTAAGTACAGAAGCAAACAAAATTCAGCTTCACAAAGGAATTTGTTAATAGCATTGTTATTATTATTATTATTATTACGCGTTTTGTTGTTGTTTCTTCTTGTTCGTAGTAGCTATGTAATTGGCCTCTGGGCCGTTAACTTTGCACGCAAATAAATAAGATTTTAATTATTATGGTTACGATTTGTTGCCGATAAAATTTTCCTCTATCTTAAGTTTTTGGAAAATGTTGGTCTTCTAGTTCCTGCTCCTTGTATGCCATTCAGTGTCTGATTTTCATGAAAATTTGCCCTTCTAGATGCGCTTCAGGTACTAATGTTGTTTATAGGTATGTGGACGTGTGCGGAACCAAACCCCTTTTTTGTACTGCTAGTGGGGTGGGACTAAGTTCCTTGTACCGCGGCTATTTCTGGCCTATTGTACCAGCCCCAGATGATAGGTGAGGGTGATTGTGGAGCGATTGGTGGAATGAAGATTAGCAGGGGAAACCGAAGTACTCGGAGAAAACTTGCCCCAGCGCCACTTTGTCCACCACAAATCCCACTTGACCAGACTCGGGATCGAACCCGGGCCGCCGCGGTGGGAAGCCAGCGACTAATCGCTTGAGCTATGACGCGACCTTAACCAAAACCCTTTCTCCGGATCAAATTTTATAGTGATAATTTTATAATTATTAACATATTAATTTATTCAAATAAATTTTTACATATTTTTTCTCGTCGCATGCCTATTGCTGTGATTACTTTAAATTAATTATTATTGCTGTCTAAATGATAGAATTTCCCATATTTTATCTTTCATTTATGTCTATGTGTTTGTTTTGTTCCTTTCTTTTGGTCATGCTTGCTCTATAACTGGCCTTTGTGCTGCTGAGTAGGATCGTAAATAAATAAACAGTGGAATTACTTATTTTTATTATTATTTGTATTTTGTTTGTAAGTTCTTCTATGCACTCGGGCTCTTATTTTGCGCGTTAGTAAACAAGAACTGAATTTAATGTAATTATTATTATCATTATTATTATTCAGTTGGTATAACGTCTAAACTACGAGCTGGATAACCGGAAAATCGAGGTTCAGTTCACCCCAGGGAAAGCAATTTTTCTCTTCTCCACAGGGCCCCAGACTGGATCTGGGGCCAACCCAGCCTCCCATCCAGTGAGTACCGGGGGCTCTTTCGTATACGTATAGCTACTGCTATGTTTTAAAAGGTTGAAGCGAACATGTCGTTGAGATCTATCCTGGCCCAATCAGGTCCAGTCCACATTAACATATATTTTTAAGACCTCTTTTAATATTATCCTTCCTTTTTGACCAGCATCTCACAAATATTTTCTTCCGTTTTGGTTTTCTGACGACAATTTGTATGCGACCCTCTTTTCTCATATTCGTCAGTTCCTTGTTATGGAGAACTCCCGGAACTTCGCTTTTAAAACCATACAACTCCAGTATATTTAAATGAAAACATGAAACATAAGATATTAAATATGTACATTATACATGCATAAAGCAAAAACATGAAGATCAACTGTTGCTAAGGTCCAAAGAAGTAGGTCCAGAACATAAAAGATGCTGTATTAACGATGTTATTGACGAAGGTAGTTAAACGGGCTTTCTGCCACACAGAAAGACCAGCGTTGGCGAATATGTTAGACCATCAAAGCTCCCTATTTACCATGACACATTGTTTGGGCAGGTCCGTATCCTGTCAGCTGTTATATTCTGTTAATTAAGCGGGAAAACTCTGCCTCGCAGTTTTTCCCCTGCAGCAGTTGTCAGGATAACTCGGCGTTAACGGTTTGTTAACTCTTTTTTTAACACACATTATTTTTTTTTTCCTCTAGGGTGGTGGATACTAGCGTCGAGTTGACCCACAAAGGAATAAATATCCTGCGTTCCGGTTTTTTTTTTTTGCTTCTTCCTCTCGTCTGGACGTGAGTAATTGTTCTTCTCTCTGCGTGTAATGAGATTATATATCATTTTGGTTGTGTATTTTTTCACTAAGGGTTGTTTCATGTTGTTCTGGTGTACAGAAGGGAAAAAACTTGTTGAAGAGGTGAAGATTATTACTTGTACAAGCGATGCTATTAATACTGTGATATTTGTATACATGCAGTTTGTTCCTGGCTGTCTCTATTGAGCTTTACTATTGATCCCCTTCCAAGGATCTCGTCTCTCCTCCACATGTCGTCGAGACCGGTTCTTGGGCTCAGCCAGCCTCATATCCAGTGGGTACCTGGAACTGTATCCCCGGGGGTAAAGTGGCCGGGGCGTGAACCTCACCGTTCACCTCCAACTAGTGCCGAAGTCAAGAAAACGTGGATCTATACACCCGCTCCCCATACGCCTTCATAGCGTAGTGCTTAATTAGTTAAGCACACGGGCAACTTTACCTTTACCTACTGGGACGTTTATATCTTTTATTTAAAATTCTTAAAATGGTGACGAGAGAGAGTTCTGTCTTCTAGGATATACGTGTATCAATATAGTCTATTTAATTGACGTTTCGGAGGAACATATCAGCTACGTGTGCTGGGTCGAAGAGTAAGCCAAGCAAGAAACCAGCAGAAGCAGGTGTCAGGTTTTTGCTTAAGTTACCCTTCGAACCTTAATATGGAGATGATATTTTCTTCCGAAACGTCAGTAAACTTTCACAGGATTGCACAGCGTTATATCCAAAAAATATAATTTATCAATTGTTGACGTTAATCTAAATAAAGCTGTGTTTTTTCCTGTCCTTTATCCATCCAAAACAAGAAAGCATTAACATTGTTTCTGCTTTATGTAACGACGCTTTCTTAACTGGATACGTTTATATGGCGTTGTACGATAACACGATTGCGGATAATGAGTTGTCAGGAATTTGGAAGGAATTGGTTGTAGCTTGTGTTAAGTTACTGTCCCAGCATTTTCTGAAGAAACAGCAGGTTTATGGCCAATATTCGAACTTGGTATCTTCTTGTATAAAGCTAGTCTTCACTAGTCGTATCCTGGTAACAGAATTTCAACAGTCTCACTGTGACTTTATCTTCTAATTACACACTAACTGAGTCTTCATATGCTGACTTCTAATTTTTCTTCAACTGCGAACTTCCTATGGCTGTCTCTTACCGACGACTGAACTGAATTCCAAAGTCAAAGTCACATTGCGACTGACAATCAGTCAGTCAGTCACTAAGTCTTGGTGTCGAGCCCCATTTTGGGCTAAGGACCAGATATTTATTACTGTTTGACAGTTACGGTCTTGTTTTTGTGGGACGCCCTCTCTGACGAGAGGACGGGTCTGTTTTTTGTTTATAATTCTGGCCCTCGCCAGCGCAGTCTTTCTCGTGTCCGAGTCCCTTGGGACTGGCGACGCTATTTACTGTCTCAGATTTGAGACTTCCCTTTTCGTCACCTTCTACGACTCGCAGGGTCACGGTGGAGGTATTCGACCCCGCCTCCACACCGGTTGAGCTGAATTCCCATTCCCGTATTCTCCTATGTCCTCTCGGCACGTACTACATACAGAAGACACAGCTTTCTCTATTGTTGCATGATGCCTCTATTTGGGTTACCACATGATCTCTACTTGGCGCTCTGGCTGCTGCCTAACATTGGTCTCGCCACGGACCTACAGAAAACATATCAGTTAACCGCTACCTACTGTTGTGTGACATCAACCCGGACACAAAAAAAGGACTACTCCAGTATTGTTGAACGCGTGTGTTGCGGGCGTTGCCTAGCAATGGATTTACACATCACAATGCTTTACTTCATAATTCGGCGTAAATATACTAAATATGTATGTGGGATGTGAGGTCAAGTCAGTGGCGAATATGAAGATTAGTTTCTTCTGGAATGTGACGCCGTGTAGTCTGAGAGAAATAAACTTTTTATTTCAGACGTAAATATATTTCAAATGTTGACTGACTGATAATGCGTTGAGAGCCTGACAGATGAACTTTTGAAGCTTGGAAGCAGGAAAGGGGCAGATTGAAATCTGACATCCAATATGTTGACGTTCTTCTATGTACGAATGGGTAAAAGAAAAGGAGAAAATAAAAGCGTGGTCTTAATCTTTCACAGATGACAGAAATGAATTATTATATGGGCACTTGTTGATATAAATCTGACTGACAAAAACATAAGTTTGTATGTTTGGTTCATCAAATACAGAATAACTGTACACTTCAATCACTCGCTCTAATAAATCAGAAAAGAAGTTTATCTTTTGGCTACTCTGACAGTATCTAGTTATTATCTTGTAAAATACAACATTATTAATAATTATAGTGTCAGCTATTCATAACTTTCGTTTATTAATGATGAAAGAACGCTACCACTCCCTGATTTAGACGAACCGATTACTTTCAGTGTACGATTCATTCCAGATTTCCATTTAATTCTAGAATATTTTGAACTAACCCCACAAAACATCACCCAGCAACACCAAAAAGCCAACCGACTCTGGCAAGAAGTCACAGATCGACACGTGACACGTATATTAGGCTCCACTCAGCAGATTTCTAACACGGCTAACGATCATATAAAGGTAAAAACGTAAATTTGTCCCCGTAATTAAGCACTACACCTTGAAGACGTATGGAGAAGTAGATGTATAGATCTACGTTTTCTTGGCCTCGGCGCGAGTTGGAGGTGAGTGGTCAGCTTCACGCCCCACCCGCTTTACCCCGGGGAAAGAGTCCCTGGTACCCATTGGATAGGAGGCTCGGTCTGCACGACGTGGAGAAGAGAAAATTCTTGACCCTACCGAAACTCGAACTCCGAACCCTCGGCCGTGTAGCCCATAGCCAGTCGCTATGCCGACTGCGCTGTCCCGGCTCCTGTTTAGTACAGGCAGTGTAGGTGATATATTTCTCCTTAAGGGACCTCTAAAAAGAGAGAAATGGAAGATGCAACTGTACATAATTCTTCCTAGCACTGATTCATAAGATCTGCCAAATTTTTATCTCGTATGGGCCAATAAGGAAGGTACCACCTTGTCATTTCTGCCTCCTCCTTACTGCTTTGAAAAATGGACTCCAAGAGGGTGCTGGGTGTGTGTTCTGTGCCATCTGCTCAATAAAGCGTGAGAATCGTGACAATGCGATTGGTAGGAGGGAAACGCGAAGTGCTGCAGAGCAGTGACGGAGAGGTCGTCTTTCTGCTCTGATCTGTATTACAGTATAACCTGTAAGTGCGACTGTCCCTAACGGTATGCAATTAATATTGGATTTGTTACAGATAATCTTATGCGATACGTTGCTTGGAAGGCATTGACTGATTGACTGACTTACTTACTGGCTGACTGGCTAACTGACTGAATATTGAATGACTGACTGAATGGCTGGCTGAGTGACTGACTACATATTAATGACTTACTGACTGATTGACTGAATATTGAATGATTTACTGACTGACTGACTGACTGACTGACTAACTGACCGATTCATTGACCTATTGGCTGGCTGAGTGACTCACTGACTGAATACTGAATTACTCGCTGACTGACTGAGTGACTTACAGGTTGACTGACTGAGTGAGTGACTGAGTGATTGACTGACTGACTGATTGACCGACTGACTGATTTACTTACTTACTTCCTGGCTTACTCACTGACTGCTAAATTGCTGCTGGTCCTCGCCAACACAGTGATTCTTGGTTCCGACTCCCACGGGACTCATTACCATATTTTACTGCTTTGAAGGCTCTGGGAACCTTCGTAACCCACTCCCCGCACTGAGCGAATTAGTTTCTGCTTAAATATATACGAATTTATAATTCACCGGATTGGATAATCAAGTCTTGTGAGGTTTGACACATATTTATGTGTGTAGGGTTAAGTGTATTTGATCAAGGAGTATTCATTTCATATTCTGTAGTCCTGAAATACAAACGCAAACTAAATGAGAATTACGTCGCAATGAAGGCAAGAATTTTGGACTGAGACGTTTCTTTGAATAGTGACTGTATTCCAAAGGCAGAAACGTCGTCTTGGTGCGACTTTAATGTCTGAAGTGGGCAAAATTATTACTCCATCGGACTCACAAATCCAACATCCTACCATTCGTCTGTACGAGTATATAATCTAGAGATAATCATAGCGCAATAAGATACACCTATGTGTGGAAATTTACCATATCAATATTGAAACGTCCTGACTTCTCAACGTGAACAATATCATTAGACGATTCAAACGGAAGAAACCGTTCGAACTAGTCAACTTAAGTAATTCAGTGGAAGTGACTTAGTTTTAATTTACGTAGTATATTAGGTTTAGAAAAAATTAATCGTTAGTTATCCAACTAGTTTTAATTGTAATTAAGTTCTGGGTTTCCCAGTCTTTAATTAATAAATAAAATAAATGTGTGGAAATTCTAGTAACACGAAATGAGGCTGTTGGATTAAAGAGAAAACAAATTGTTAAATCAATTAGCCAAGGATGTCATATGCCTTCAAAATTTCTTCACTTGTAAGTTGGCAATACATTATAAATTTGTATTTTAAGAAGAATTTGGAAATATCTAACTATTTTAACATTGGAAATTAAATGTGTACAAGTGCTCTGGCTATGTCAACATGAACACAGCAATATTATATGCACACAATCGGGAATATTTAAATAAAAAAAGCTATCCCTGTAACAGGCCGTGGAGGCCCATAGGGTTGTGAGACGCCGAGGCTCCCACATTTTCTAGGCAATCGGCTCAAAGATGGCAGTGAAGTTGTCAGCCTTACGCGCCGGCCGCCCTTTACCACCCAGGAAGATTCCTGGTACTCATTTCCGTTAGAGCTGAGTCGACCCCAGGACCATAGCGCGGCTGGAGGAATTAGATCAATTGAAAATTCCGGTGACCTCATCGGGAATTGAACCCGCGACCTACCGGCTTGTAGCATAGTGAATCTGGAATATTTAATTCAGAATAAATGATGCGAGAATGCAAGAATCAATGGAATGGACACATAAAGAGGACATACTGGGAAAGCCGAAAGAATGACGCCGTTCAAACCTGTAGGATATGGGGACATAAGAGGTTCCAGATGAGATATTCGTTACGAGGCGAAACGGAACCCGAAGCTTTCTT